>NW_007726133.1:1085908-1091799 GCF_000696425.1 Galeopterus variegatus | reverse complement strand
CTTTTTGTGCAGCTCAGGGTTTAATGGTTGATCTTATAGGTACTTCCGGCTCTCCAGAGACCCAGTGGATCTGTGTTGTGTAGAAACTCTGATCTGGGCCTGAGTTTTTTCATCAAACTCTGCCCCATGCAATTCTGCATTCCTGACCAATGTCCTCTGAGTGGTCCTGTGTTGATTGGGGGGGCAGGTTGTCTGTTCTTACTGTGTCCCAGTGTTCTGCTGGTGTTCCCATCTCGCCCACTGCCCATGCTCCAAACACTTCCCATGGGACCGGCCTGGTGCTGTCCCTTGCAATGACTCACCAGCCTCTGAGTGGCTCCCCCTTTTCTGGTTGTTGTGGCTCCTTGCTCCTGCGTGGGTCCATGGGAACCCTATTAGTGGTCTTACTGTCCTGGGGGCCACCAAGGTCCTCTTCTCCCCTGTCACCTCCAAGTAACTCCATCTGAAGGGCACAGCTGCAGCTTCTGCTGGCTTCTGCTCTGTGTGCTCAGCAGCTCGAGCCTTAAAGCAGCCGAGGCCTGAAATGCTCAGATCAGCTTTTTCTTTCTCTCATCATAGTTTCTCCCGCCACATGAACTCCGTAGGTCTCTCCTCCTCTTCCCCTGAGCTCCAGAGGCCCCAGCTTGGCTGATGTGACATTTTTATAGTTGTAAATTGGTTGATTTGTGGGAAAGAGTGATGCTCTGAACGTTTATTCTGCCATCTTGACCAGAACCGGGAAATGTTTTCTGCCTATGTATATATCCTAATACTAAAAAAAGATCTGAAGCAGGTAATAAGACTATACTAAAGAGCTAAAGAGTAAGTTAGAAGTCACAAGGATATTGAACTAATGGGAAAGCAGGACTAGGGACAAATTATTAATTCATGATAGATCTAATATGACTAAGAATAAATTTTACTTTACATTTTCTATGAATGTAGATTTTGCTAGATTAATTTTTCAAAAATATTTTGTTTTAAAGAGGAATAAAGCCACAGACCAGACACAAAGCTGGTATTAACCAGTAAAGGTCTAACACCACTAAAGAACACCTATGTGAACTGGAAGAGGTTGCTGTCTCCAGAAACGCACAGGCATCAATGTAGAGTCACAACAATTCAGAAACAAACAGAGAAATATGACACCACCAAAAGAAATTAACAAAGAGTCAGCAACAGACCCAGAAGAACAGTAGATTTATGAAATTTCTGACAGAATTCAGAATAATCCTCTTAAAGATGTTCAGGGAGTCAAAAGAAAAATACAGACAGAAAATTAACGGGCCGGCCCGGTGGCGCACTGGAGAGTGCACTGCTTGGGACCGCAGCGGCGCTCCCGCCGAGGGTTCGGATCCCATGTGGAGACCGGTTCCCGCTCACTGGCTGAGCGCGGTGCGGGTGCAACACTGAGGGTTGCGATCCCATTGCTGGTCAGTAAAAAAGACAAAAAGACAAAAAAAAAAAAAAAGATATGGGGATTAAATTTTCTTTCATAAAATTTATAAAACTTTCTTTACAAAAGTCATCTGTAATTCAAAAAAGTAATATTTTTTTCTTTCTGACTTTACCTAAATTAAGTTTAAATTAATTTCTATCATATTTAATGGAACAGAGAGAAAGCTCATGAGCTTTTCTGGACTTATTTCACTAGGGGAAGAGAGCATACTCGGTTTGTTCTTTAATTCTTTAGTCCAAGGAGGGAATGTTGGTAGAGACTGTTCAGCATAGCACAAAGCATCCATTATGAGGCCTAGACGCACTGATTTTGAAATATAGCAGATAACAGAAAACAGTTAAGGGACGGTGATCCTTGCAAAAACTTCCCAGATACCAGGGAGAGGAGTGCAAGAGACACAAATGTGCTGACTTATTCTCCGTGTTCTTCTCACGAAGATGCCAGTAAATTCATTTAATCCTAGCCATTTTATCTACTTTGTGAATTGAATCCTACAAACATGGCTACAAATGAGAAGGTCTGGTGTTAGGATTTCATCTACTCTGAACTACTTGGAGGTTATATTCAGTGAATTAAGTTGAAGAGGAACCATTAAGGAAATGGTGGCAGTTTGCCAGAATGGGACTTACCAGAGATTCAAATAGCAATTCATATCAACATATTCAAGCTTCCAGAGTGTTACACCAGTTGTCCCTCTTTCTAGTGGGAGAAGTTCTTGTTCATACCATGTAAGCCAAAACACTGTCATTTTTTAAAGCATTTTCATGACAGAAAAACCAGATGTAGAAAGTAAGCCATATTGTGCAGTGCCATGTAGACTGTTTTCAGACTCATCCCTCAAGGAAAGAGGATCACTGAGGAGCATTTGAAACAGCATTTATATCATTTATTCTTTAACCCTATTTCTAATGAAGAGTTTGTGATTATAGTTTTTAAGTGGTGACCTCTTGAGATTCTCTCTTTTAGGTGCTAAAGAAGTGTTCTGGACTACCTCTCATACAGGAAGATAGTCCAAAGAGTTAGTGCCATGTGATGTAATTTTCTTATTTTTCAAATCGTGCTTTGTCAAGCATTATGAAAAGCCCTGTGCCAAAGGACAAAAAAATAAATAAATAAATAAATAAATAAATTGAATGACTGAAATCAGTTAGCTTGGCATTGTAACCTTTTAACTATTTAAAAAGATATCCACTGATTCTTCTACTACAGTGTATTGTAGCAAAACTTAGCTGCCTTGAAAGTTGAATGTAATTAAAGATCAAAGTAAGAGAGTACAGATATTATCCATAAAGTAAAAGCAAATAGAAATACATAAAGCAAGTAATTTAAAATGTATATTTATGTAAGAAAATATATTTTATTCCCTAATATTAGAGTAACACCTAGTACTCCCTAAAAGACAATTAATAATTATGTGTAGAATGAATAAATGAAAAAAAATGTTTTCCTTAGAAAAGATTTTTGAAAAACCATAGAAATTAACTCTGTTCTATAGTGCATACCTTGAAGATCAGAAATACATCAATTTCATGTTTGTATTTCTGGCATCTAGCAAAATGACTCATAGAAGTTCTACTGAATGTAGACTAAGCTAAAGGTGACCTCATGCAGTTGTTCAGGTCATGCACTACACAAGTCACCACACCTAAGGGGGCACAATTTTCACTGTAGTATTTTTGTTTTTATGGCACATTTTTGTTCTTCTATTAAAACTTTGAATTGAGTCCAGAGATGGGCTATTTGTATATTTATTACACAAATGCTGAAGTTCTGGTTGGTACCAATAAAGTATGTGTGCTCTAACAAAATTAGTAAATCATGACAATTAGCCCCAGGTGGGAGAAAAGTATTTTGTTCTAATGGAAGTCAACATATATCATTCCCTTCAATTTATGAAAGAAAAAGGAGATTGATAATAGAGAGACTGGTACTTCAACCACATGTAATATAACTTGAGATTTTCAGTAAAGAGTTGCCTTTTCTGGTTTCTATATTGATTTGCAAAAGTAAATTAAAAATATAATAACCTATTGGTATTACTGTTTACTGTCTAACTCTAACATTTCTTATTGCAGTTCATATTATTTTCTGTTTATTTACATTCCCAGTTTAAATAAAGTGCTTTTATTATGAATAAATTACTGTATCATACTTAATAGTAATTTATTAGAAATAATTCATTTGTTGTAAAAATAATAGATACATTTTATAACAAATCCATTTTGTTGTAATAGTGATTATACAGAAACAAATAACATACTTAATTATTTTCTAATTTATACAAAGGCACTGTATAACTTAGTGAACTAAGTGAACTTTAGAAACTAAGTTTTTCCTAAATGTGGTATATATATACATGGAATACTATCCAACCTTAAAAAAGCAGAAAATTCTGTCATTTGTGACAACATTGATGAACCCAGAAGACATTATACTAAGTGAGATAAGCCAGCCAAAGAGAGACAAGTACAATTTATCTCACTTATAAGTGGATTCTAAAAGTTGAACTCAGGAAAGTAGAGTGCAGAATGGTGGTACACAGAGGCCGTGGGTGTGGGAGAGAAACAGGGGAAAAGGAGACATTGGTCAAAGTGTACAAAGTTTCAGTTAAACAGGAGGAATAGGTTCTGGTGATCTATTGCACGCTGTGTGACCATAGTTAATAATAATGTATAATACATTTTAAAATAGCTAAAAGAGGATTTTAGATGTTCTCATCACAAATAAATGATAAATATTTGAGGTGATAGATATGTTAATTAGCCTGATTTGGTCATTCCACAATGTACATATGCATCAAAACATTAAATTGTACCCTATACAAATATATATTTATTTGTCAATTAAAAATAAAATAAAACTTATGGGCCGGCCCGGTGGCGCACTGCTACAGTGCGCCGCTTGGGAGCGCGGTGGCGCTCCCGCTGAGGGTTCGGATCCCACATGCAGACCGGTTCCCACTCACTGGCTGAGCGAGGTGCGGGAGCAACGCCGAGGGTTGCGATCCCGTTGCCGGTCCCAGTCTGGTACGGGCGCGACACTGAGGGTTGCGATCCGTAGCCGGTCACGAAAAAAGACAAAAAGGAAAAAAAAAGTAATAATAAAAATAAATAAAATAAAATAAAACTTTAAAAATGAACAAACAAAAATACCACAAAAGTTGCACTGACTTTCAAACATTCTTTTTCATATGAGAACCAGAGCATCAAAAATAATGCGATCTTTAATTACAATTTTCTAAATTTTCAATTTTTTAAATTTAAATTTAAAAAATTTAATTCTAATTTTAATTCCTCTAACAGATATCCACACTTTGTATTTCTACTCATATTGTTTTTTGTATATTTTGACTTTTAAAAATTATGTTCATTTTAGCTTAGTTGTTAAAATTGTTGGCATAAAGTTGTTCATTGTAATATTACCTTATTTTTTTTTAATGTCTGTATGATGTTCCTTCCTCTCTTTTATGATTTTGTTCATTTATTTGGGTTCTCTCTCTTTTATATGGGCTAGCTGTGGTAATATCAAATTTGTTAATCTTTTCAAAGAACCACCTTTGTTTTCATTTATTTTTTTCTACTTTTTGTCCATTTTCTGTTTCGTTGATTTCCGCTCTTATTTCCTTCCATTTTATTTTTGGAACTTAAGGTGGAAAATTAAATCATTGATTTAAAATTTTTCTTCATTTGTATATAAGTATATAGAGTTATAAATTTCTCTCTAAGCAGTGAATTAACTTCATCCCACATTTCGGTATGTTAATTTTAACTTTCTGTCTGTTAAAATGTTTTCTAATTTGTTTTACATTTTCTTTTTTGATCCATAGCTTATTTAAAAGCATGCTGCTTAATTTCTAAATATTTGTGGATTTTCCAGATATATATGTGTTACTAAATTCTAATTTAAATCTGTTGTTATCAGAGAATTCTGTGTAAATCTCTGTGATCAGAAAACATACTTCAGGCCAGCCCAGTGGCGCACTGCTACAGTGCGCCGCTTGGGAAGTGCGGCGGCGCTCCCGCCGAGGGTTCGGATCCCACATACAAACCGGCCGCTCACTGGCTGAGCAAGGTGCGGGAGCAACACCGAGGGTTGTGATCCCGTGGCCGGTCCCGGTCCGGTACGGGTGCGACACTGAGGGTTGCGATCCGTTGCCAGTCACGAAAAAAAAAGGAAAAAAAAAAAAAAAGAAAACATACTTCAAGGCTTGAATTTCAAGCCTTTAAAATGTATTTGCACTGAGATACCATCTCACTCCAGTTAGGATGGCTAAAATCCAAAAGACTCTGAATGATAAATGCTGGCGAGGTTGCGGAGAAAAAGGAACTCTCATACATTGTTGGTGGGACTGCAAAATGGTGCAACCTCTATGGAAAATGGTATGGAGGTACCTCAAACAATTGAAGATAGATCTGCCATATGACCCAGCTATCCCACTGCTGGGAATATAATA
>NW_007726133.1:1065112-1085849 GCF_000696425.1 Galeopterus variegatus | reverse complement strand
CCTGTTCCCCAATGTTCATTGCAGCACTCTTTACAATAGCCAAGAGTTGGAATCAGCCCAAATGTCCATCATCAGATGAGTGGATACGGAAAATGTGGTATATCTACACAATGGAATACTACTCAGCTATAAAAACGAATGAAATACTGCCATTTGCAACAACATGGATGGACCTTGAGAGAATTATATTAAGTAAAACAAGGCAGGCACAGAAAGAGAAATACCACATGTTCCCACTTATTGGTGGGAGCTAAAAATAAATAAATAAATTCACACACACACACACACAAAAACCGGGGTGGGGCGGGGAAGAAGGCTTAACAACTACAACTCCTTGAAGTTGATATGACAAGCAAACAGAAAGGACATTATTGGGTGGGAGGGAGAAGAGGGAGGAGGGAGGGAGGTTTTGGTAATGGGTCACAATAATCAATCTCATTGTATATCAACAAAATAAAATTAAGAAAAATAAATAAATAAATAAAGCCCTCAGAACCACAAAGAAAAAAAAATGTATTCAGATTATTTTATGGCCCAATATGTGGTCTATCTTGGTGAATGTTCCATGGGCACATAAAAATAATGCATATTCTTAGGGTATTAGAGCTAGTGTTCTATACATGTCACATAGGTTAAATTGATTGAGAATGTTGTTCAATTCATCTGTGCATTTACTGGTTTCTTTTTATCTAGTTGTTTTATCAGTTATTGAGAGAGGAGTGATGACGTGTTCAACTATTGCAAAAAAATTCCATAAAATTTCTCTTTCAGATATTATTTCAGAATTTCACAATTAACTTCTTAAGTAATCCTAAATTCTTGAATTTAAAAGAAATGAAATTTATATATTGACTTTTAAATTACTCTTTCATTATCAAAGATTTCATAATCCTACTTTTTTGATCTTTAGCAGGACTGCCAAGAAAAAAATCTGTTATCACAAGTTTTAACTGGATTGCTATGTCTGAGAAGAACATTTCAGCATCTTATTTTTCTTGGAAAATTACTTGGTGATTGTTAAATAGAAAAAATGTAATAAATATCATTGCTATTTTAATACTGATATAAAGTACAACCATATTACATAAAACTCATATTTCTGACAATAGTAGAGATTGCTCATAACTCTATTAATAATACTTCCTTAAAATCAGTATACAATTATCTATAAACGTCAAATTTCTGAGCAGTACTAGCTTTATATTAGTATTGTATTAGTCTGTTTCTGTTGCTTATAATTAAATACCTGGAACTGGGTAATCTGTAAGAAAACAAAATTTATTGTTTACAGTTTTAGAGGCTAGGAGGTCTGAAGTCCAGGGAATACATCTGGTGAGAGTCTTCTTTCATGGTGGCTTTACAGCAGTGCTGGGGTCTCACATGGCAGAAAATGGTAGAGTAGAAAGAAAGAGAGTTCCTCATGCCCTCTCCTGTTAAAGTCCTCAGAACCGTGCCCCCGACCACCATTATCCATTCACTATGGCATGGTCCTGCAATGTAATCACCTGTTCAAGTCCCCACCTTTCAATTACCATAAAAGAATTCCCCACTATCAATAGTTTTCAGTGGGGATTTTAGCTTCGGTGAGGTTGGGGGCACATCCAATCTACAGCATTCCATCCCTGACCCCCTAAAGCTCATGTCTTTTTCACATACAAATACATTCATTTCCTCTTAATTCATTTCAACTCAAAAGTCCCAAGTCTCAACATCCCATCTGTGAAATCAAAACAAGTTACCTACTTCCAAGATTCACTGGTGAGACAAACATAGCATACATATTCCCATTCAAAAAGGGAGAAATTGGCAAAAAGACAGGTTTAACAGGTCCCAAACAAGTCTAAAACCCAGCAAAGCAGGCATTAAATCTCAAAGCTGGCAAATCATGTACCTTGACTCCATGTTGGATGTGCTCTGCACGCTGGTACAGGGGTTGAGTCCCCAAGTCCTCAGGCAGCTCTGCCTCTATGGTTTTCTTGGTCTCAGGTGATGCTTTAGATCTTGCAGAATGGTGTTGCACACTGGTAGCTCTACAATTCTGGGGTCTCTATGGTGGTCCCACTCTCATGGCTCCAGTAGGCATGGTGCTGTTGGGTTTTCTCTGCTACAACTCTGACCCCATGTTTCTGCTCGACATTGCTCTAGCAAAGGCTATCTGCAGTGAATCTACCCCTATAACAGATCTCTTCCTGGGCCCCCAGGCTTTTCCATACATCCTTTGAAATCAGAATGCAGACTCCCAAGCCTTCGGAACTCTGGCATTCTGTGAGCCTGCAGGCCTGACACCACATGGATGCCAACAAGTCTTCCAGCTTGGATTTTCCAAAGCTGTGGGTCCAGCCACATCTGGGGACAATTTAGCCACAGGTGGAACAGCCAAAGCAGTTGGAGTGCTGGTGCTGGAAGCAGTTTCCCGAGGTGGGCCTGGGCAGTGAGCCTGTGGAGGGTGCCTCCTGTTCCCCAAGAACATTCTGTCTCCCTAGGCCTCTGAGTCTGTAATGCAAGGGTTGGCCCTAGAGGCTTATGCAATTCCTTCAGGGCCTTTTTCCTTTTCTCTTGATAATTCCTTTTTTTTTTTTTTTTTTGACTAATCATCTAGCACCATTATATTGTTCTCCTGAGATTGCTCTCTGCTTGTCTACCACATGGTTGGACTGCAAATTTTCCAAATCTTTATGTTCTGCTTCCTTTTTAAATTCTGGCTTTATGTCATGCCTTTGCTGCCATAACTCAGCATAGGCAGTTACAAGTAGCAATGCAGCTTACTTAATGCTTTGATGCTTGGAAATTTCTTCTGCAAAATACCCTGGGTCAACATCTTTAAGTCCTGCATTCCATAATACTTTTGGGCATGAACAGAATGCAGCCAAATTCCTTGCCAGTTCATAGCAAGGGTGATCTTTGCCCCAGTTTCTAATAAGTCCCTTCTCATTTGCATTTGAGACCTTCTTAGAATGGTCTTTACAGTTCATATTTCCATAAGCATTCTGGTCACCACCATTTACCTAGTCTCTAAAACATTCCAAACTTTCCCTGGTTTTCTTGTCTTGTAAACTCCCACCAGCAGCTAGGCTTTTTCTAGCCTGCTCCTTCAAGTTCTTCCAGCCTTTCCTCAATACTCTGTTCCAAAGCTGCTTCCACATTTTCAAGTATTTGTTATAAGCAACACTCCATTCCTGGCACCAACTTTCTGTATTAGTCTGTTTCTGTTGCTTATAATGAAACACCTGGAACTGGGAAATTTGTAAGAAAATGAAATTTATTGCTTATAGGTTCAGAGGCTAGGAAGTCCAAAGTCCAAGTAACACATATGGTGAGAATTCTTCTGTAGTGGTTTTACAGCAATGTAGGGGTCTCACACAGCAGAAAATGGCAGAGCAGAGAAAGACTAACCTTTCATGTGCTCTTCTTTTAAAGCTCCCAGAACCACATCCATGACTACCATTTTTAATCCATTCACCAGGCATGGTCCTCAGAATCTAATCACCTCTTCAAGTTCATTCCTTTCAATTACCATAATAGGATTTCCAACCTTCTTAACAGTCACACTGGGGATCAAGCAACTAATACATAAAACTTGGAAGACACAATTCATATCAATGCTCAATCTCCATGTTGATCCCCAGTTGTCTTGGAAGATGGAACTTTTTTATACTTAGGTACTGATGATGGCTCATGGATAGATGTAAACGAATCTTCTCTGTTAAGTCTTTCAGATTCAGAGAATTCTGTTGAACCTTAAAAATTATGGAAGTCTCATAAAACTGAGGTGGAGATACAAGTCACATGCAGATTTTCATTATTATGTGAAACTCACTACCTGAGTGGCTGACCTTAGTCATGGAATCTAAGGCAAGCAGTTTCCCATTGCTCTGGGGGAAGATGATATAGGAACATTCATAACCCGACACAGGTGGCTACACAGTACATAGGTCTTGAAAGAACATCCAGGAGGAGAGAAAAAGGACTGATCCCTTCTTACAATACTGCTTGAATCTGATGGCTAAAGCTGCTCCCTACTAGATTTACATTTTCCCTTAGATTTTCACTCTAAGTGTCCCACTCACCTTTTCTCCTAGACCCAGCCCAGATTTGCTGGCAAAACAACAAAGGTATCCAACAGGAATTTAGCATGAAGGTCTGGGTGATGATATGGGCTCCACACAAAGTTCTGACTGAATTCAGGGAATTCTTTGGGACCAATAGCTGAACTCTTGTAGTCCAAATGTGGTTCACTACTAAAGACTGAGAAGGGATCTCGGCTAGCATTTATGAATAATTTATCCTTTCCATACTAACTTAATTGCCACAATGATCAAATATCAATTCTTACATATATTTGAGTGTTTCTAGACTTTTTATTTTATTTGATTAATTTGTCTATCCTACTGTCAGTAAAAACAATATTTAATTAGTGGACATCTCTTTCAAAGCTTTTCTTAATATCATCAACAGTATACCAGAGTAGCATCACAGAGAATTCTAATTTTTAAAATCTCAATATTTTGATTTTGTTTATAGAAAATTGTTAGAATAAGAATAATAAGAGAAAAGTTTACATTTTTTAGATAAGTATCTCTGTTCAAGAAATTGAGCACCTCTCCATTCCAGAGATTTTTTCTAAGATTCCTTACTAAAGCACATATACACATATTGACATATGTGTATAAAACGTATGTTGGCTAAAACAACAAGATCTTCACACGTACTAGAATGGCTCAAAACTAGAACACTAACACCAAATGTTGGGACTCTCATTCATTGCTAGTGGGAATGCAAATGGTACAGCCACTTTAGAAGACAGTTTGTCAGCTTCTTACAAAACTAAATATATCTTACCATACAGTCCTACAATCATGCTCTTTGATATTTACCCAAAAGAGCTGAAATCTTACGTCCACACAAAAACTTGCACACAGATGTTTACAGCAGCTTTATTCAAAATTGCCCAAACTTAGAAACAACCAAAATGTCCTTCTATAGGTAAATAAAATATGGTACATAATGGACAATAGAATATTATTCAGCAATAAAAAGAAATGAGCTCTCAAGCCATGAAAAAACATGGAAAAACCTTAATGCATATTACTAGGTGAAAGAAGCCAATCTGAAAAGGCTCCATACTGTATGATTCCAAGTATATGACGTTCTGGAAAAGGCAAAACTATGGAGACAGTCAAAAAGATCAGTGGCTGCCCGGAGTTGGGGGGGTGGGGGAGGGATGAACAGGCAGAGTACAAAGGATTTTTAAGGCAGTGACATTATTCTGTATGATATTATAACGGTGATATATGTCATTATACATTCGTTTAAACCCATAGAATGAAAGAGACCAATAGTGAACCCTAACGTAAACTATTGACTTTGGGTGATTATGATGTATCAGTGTAGGTCCATCAACTGTAACAAATGTAGCATTGTGGTGAGATGACAAAGGAGTAGCATGTGTGGGGGAAAGGGTAGGGAAATCTTTGTGCCTTCTGCTCAATTTCCTGTGAACCTAAAGCTTTTCTAAAAAAATAAAGTCTACTAAAAAAAACCATGTTGACTTTATCAAAAGCATTTTTAGTTCAGACATTAAATATATTGTGGGGTTTTTTTAATCTCTCAGTACATACTTTTCTACAATACACTAATGTTTGATAATAAAAAAATATGTATACTAAAAAGGAAATGAGGGTGTATAGACTTTATTTCTTTCTCCTTGTATTTAAATTTAGTGAAACCATTTAAAAATTGCCAGTAAAACGCTGTATATTGAGGAATTATGAAAAGATCAGGATCCAGCTAAAGGGACTTTTTTGTTTTGTTTTTCCTTTCTTCCTTTCAGCTGCTGTTAAAGATTTGGTTCATGAAAGAATGACAGACACACCGGGGTAGGACCCTATGTGAAGTTACTATTTTAAGTCCTACAATGTCCAAGCTGCTAAGAAGTCTTAAAATGGCAGAACACGCCCCTCAAGGGATGCGACGTGTCCAGCCCCACGCGGCGGTGGAGTCGGGGGCAGGAGCGCACCTCCCCCAGGATCTGTCCCCATTTCTTCCCCACCCGGCCCTGACAACCTCCTGCTACACTATTATCTGTTCCTTTTGACTTTTTCTTTGATGTTATGGATCCCCATCAAAAGACTGTATTGCATTTTCGCCACGTTGCTGCTGCGTCACCTCTGCAGATTGTTCCGAGCTCTGTTCACAAGACACGGTGCCCGGTGCCCATCACTCGTATCAAACCGACGCCCCGCGGCCTCTCTGGCGGGTTGGGGAGCCGGAGCCCCGCTCGCCTTCCCTCCTACGGAAGCACAAGGCCCTGGAGAGAAGTTCAGACGCGCCTCAACTTTCCTCTCTGCTTTTCGCCAGGACCTCTACACTAGCGCCAGGTCACAAGAGCAGGTCTCGCTGTGACCTCCTCGCACCAATGCGGTGCTGACGCTTACAAAGCAGGCGAGGATCCTAAACCCAACGCCGTAGGCGGCAGCGCTGGGCATGCGCACAATTCCGCAGGCGCAGAGACTCAGAGCGCATGCGCGCATAGGACCCGGCTTAGACCCAGAACAGCGGGTGGGGAGAGGTTCCTCTTGCTGGGTTTGGAGGTAGTTAGCTGAGTGGTTGGGCGGGAGGTCAGGGGGAGACTCGAGCTTCCTTGCACAAGACCTGGGCCCTGCCGGGGCCCTAGGACCTTAAAAACCTCGTTCCACAGAAAACTTCCCCACTTAGCGCTCTCCCCCCCTTTAAAAAAATATTCTTCTTATCCCACTTTAATGCCAGCAGCCTCAGTCCCGGAGCTTGCTGTCCTCTCACATCCTCTGGCTTCCTCAGTCAGTGCTAATGGAAGTCATCGGAGGCTAGGATACGGGAGCCCGCGCAGCAACCCTGTCCCTGCCGTGGTTTCAGAGAGCGTGACAGCACGTGTCCTCAGCACGTGGCCTCAGGGGGAAACATATGAGTAGGGAAGACGGACATTGTCCAGATGTAAAGAAAAAAAGCCGTTCCACAGAGTCGCTCCTGCTCTTCTAATCCGGCCCTGCCTCATTCAAAACCTTACCTTTAAACTTTATTCCTGATGCCAAGTGAGTTTCATGAACTCAATCACGCAGTGCACTGTCGAGATTTGAATAAACTGTTCTCATACAACTTTAGAGAATTATTGACCTTATCAACCCCCTACTTTTGTGAATAGCATAATTACATGCAAACTTGTTTTGTATTAAAAACATTTATTTTAAAATTTATTATTCAAAATAAATCTCCTTTCATGTAAATCTACGTTAATGTGTTCCTCCCTGCCCCTTCCCGCTTTTAAAAATAATATAGTGAGATGGTCAAAGAAGGAAGTGGCTCCAGCCACTGATGGTTTGTTGTTCCGTTTTTTTCAACGCAGTCAACTTTTATTTGAAAGGATCTTAAAACATAGAAAGACTTTTGAAAAATATTTGGAAGTGTATTTTAAGAAACATAAATATTTTCATACATTTTAAATTGGTAATCTTAGTCCTATCATTATCTCCAATACAAATAGTTCCAAAGAAAGGAACACAGATAGGAAGATGAACTTTTCAGTCTTCAATAGTGAAAAACTGAAAACAGCATAATACCTCAAAGTAAGGGGATGGCTGAGTGAATTAGAATATCTTGTAGCCAATCAATACAATTTATATCAAAGATACATAGTTCTAAGGATGCTGAAGTAGTATACACATAGGATAAAGGAGGAAAATTTCTGTCTCGTGAGAACAATCCTGGCAAGTGAGTAATATAGATCTTTATATTACATTGAGAGAAATGGGACTATAGTTAATGTCTTAGTCTGTTCGTGCTGCTATAATAAAATACTTCAGACTAGGTAAATTACTGCAACAGATATCAATTTCTCACAGTTCTGGAGGATGGGAAGTACAAAATAAAGGTGTCAGCAGATTCAGTGTTTGGTAAGGGCCTGATCTCTTCTTCCAAGATGGCATCTTGTGGGCTTGTGTCCTCTAGAAAGGACCAGTGCTGTGTTCTCACATGGCAGAAAGGAGGAAAGAGCAAAAGAGGCCTAGCTAATTCCCTCCAGCCCTTTTAAAAGGCACTGATCTAATCCATGAGGATGGAGCCCTCATGTCCTATTCACTTCTTTAAAGGCTCCTCCTCTTAATACTGTTGCATTGGAGATTGTTTCAACAGGAAGTGTGGAGTTAACAGAGACATTCAAACCATAGCAGTTCTGAAGCTTGAAAATTCTTCTGCTTCTACGTAGGAACTTGAATTTACTACAACTTTTCTACTTTGCTACAAAGATATCGATGGAAATAACAAATATATTAAGAAGGTGTAGAAGTTGGTGAATTTTTCTCTTATAATGTTTGTAGAGGGCAGAAACAATAATTTAAAAGCCTTAATGATAACTATCATTAAATATTCACATTTTATCAAGATTTAACACTCAATAGTCAGAACACAGTGAGGGTATTAATATTAGAATATGTGTGAGAGAATAAATACACAAGTAGACAATGGTCAGACCATGTTTGAAAATAGAATGCTTACTCACAACCTCTACAGCAATCAGCCAGAATGGTCAAAATCTAGCCAATGACTTCCAGCTTCCCAATATTTTGCCCTTTGTCTCCCCTTGCCCGCTCCATCCAGGATCAGCCAAAGAAAGCCAAATTTGCTCCTCAAACCAATCAATAAGTTGCCCCATTTCTGGTTAGCCAATTTCCACCTTCCCTAAGCCAAAAACCTCTAATCAGAGCATACCTGAAGCCTTCCTTCTTTTCACTATTAAAGTTTTCCCATTTCTCTTTTCGCCTTTGAGTCTCTGTCAAATGAGAGTAATGGTGTCTGACTTCCTTGCTATAGCAATCTATGAGCAAATGGCTTCTATTTATTCTCATTTGGGTTGTCATCATGTGCAAAGTTTTCCTAAGCCACCAGGAAGATTTGGTCTATACCGCCTATCACAGCAGAACTCAACCTTCAACCAGGTGTGGTTCCCGTGGGGACTCTTGTGCCTTGCTTTTCATGGCTTGTTAAGTATTTGCTGATGTGGTTAAGTCAACACCGGGTCACAGCTCTGCTTTCTTTGTGTTCAGTTCCTCTGCTATTTTTTTTCTCAATTTGGTATCTGGGCTTTGCTACTGATTCCCATTTGTTTGCCATCCTTGGTGGAATCAAGCCATTCCTATTTATCCCTTCTTGCTCTCTTTTGTGCTTTCTCTAAATGTTGTGCTGTCTAAAGTGTTATCATAAGAAGGAGAATAACAAGATAAAACAGAGGTGTAGACTCTGTAAGCCTGTGTTGTTCCAGCTGGTCAGACAGACCAGTGAATTCACAAGACTGGCATCATATTTGGACACACTTTGTGGTGGGTCACCAATAAAACTGAATAAGGTGTCAATTTTTTGTCCTGAGATCTTGAATAGTGTCTCTGGATTTCTACCTGGCAGGAGATTGGGAGAGGGGCAAAGACTGTAGGATCTGTGTTTGGAGGAGGCCAACCATTCAGTTGGGGGCCCAAGGCACAAAGTGCCCACATCACTTTCGATTGACTGTTGCCAGCTTTTATGGGATCATCTAAGCCTAAATCCTCTACTCCAGAAAAAAATGCTTCTTCTTATATGTACTCCTTTACATTCTGGTAAAAATCACTCAGCACAAAAAGAAGCTAACGTGCATTCCAGGCAGGAAAACAACATGTGTGAAAGCCTCTGAGGTCACAAATAATTTGGCTCTTTCAAGGAACTAAAAGCTGTTTGGCATGGCAGCAGCACAAATGAGTAGAGGAGAATGGTTTAAAGATACATTTAGAACTTAGGTCATGCAGGTGCAGAAAGGGCTTTCTAAGGATTTTTTATTTTTCTCCATGAAGAAACAATGTGTTTTAAGCAAGGAGAATGACACAATTTGATTTACGTGTTGAAAGAATCATCTAAAAGGCTTCTCTCAGTTAGGCACAGCCTGGTCTTATAAGATAAGCAGACATTGAAAGCTCAATAAATTATCTGAAAAATACTCCAATATAGCTCTATCTCTTCTTATTATTTCAGGGACATGAGTTACATGGATTGGGGTAATTGGTCCATGTCATATCAGCATAAGCATTTAGACTTCAACTTGTAGAGAGTGAAGATCCATTGGGGAGTTTTCATTAAATGTTTTACAAAGTTAATGCAGCAGTGTGGGGGATGTGCAAGAGAAGATGGTGAAAGTTGGGGCTTAGCGATCACTTAGAAGTCTGTTTTAATAGTTTAAGGAACAAATAAGAGCCTGGATTAAGACAACAGAAGTGGGAGACGAGGGTACAAATAGAAGAGATGGGGGCAGCTCACTAGGGGTGGAAGTAATAACTCTTTACTATGTCTGTATGTCTCTCATACAAATGTAGAACTCTTGGGATCTGGGTTCTGATGGGTGGACAGAGGTGTCATCTCTCTGAACAGCAGGGAACAGAAGCTTGACGGAAATGGGTTCAAGAGAGAATGTGAGGAGAAAAACTGGAGACATTCCACACAACTCTCTCAAGGAATTTTAGTACTAAGAGAAAGGGAGATATGGGTAATAGCTGAAGGATTTTTTTGTTTGTTTTGTTCTTGGGGAAATAATCCTTCCACATGTCCTTATATTCCTCTTATGGATGTTGGATTGCTGTGTTCTGATGGCTTGTTCTGTTGGGTGGAGAGGATATTGTCCTAAATGAAATGCATATTTCCTTTATCAATCATCCAAAGAAAAGACTCATCCTGGAGTAGGAAATGGAGGATTGAGCTGTAGGTCCTTCTTATGAGGTAGAGGCAATTCAATAGTCTCTTGTTACTGGACTCAGTATATTCTAGAATTGCACAGGGCAATATCCTCTAAATTAAGTTAATAGGATTGGAAATACGAAAAAAAAAATCCCCAAACATCTCTATATGTGTATTTTATTGATTTGCATACTAAATATGTGACTGCATGTGTCAGTATACAAATATATTATATCTATTATAGAACATATAGACATATACAATCATTTTCAAAGGAAGATGTAAAATAGGTATAAAGAGGTTCTGATAGTTTTTTTTCCCTATCCAGTGGATCATTTTTTATATGACTTGAGTGTCATGTGCTGCTCTTTAGAGATCTCTGCTCTCAGAAGCATCCTGAGGATAGAATAAGGACTGGTACTGCCACATGGTAGTGGCCAGGCAGCTGCCTACTGAAGGCTCTTATAGAGATGGACTGGTGTCTGTGGTATTGGGAAGCAGCCATATTTAGTGGGTCAGTTTCACATTAAGTTCTGTAGTCTCATTCCCATCTGGCACCCCCAAGTTCCTCATCAAATACTACAGTCTGGTTTTTACCTTTTCTTCATGGAATTGAGGAAATTTTCTGTGCCACAAATTGTACCCAAGAATTCAAAAATCAGATAGAAGCAGCAGTTATTGTTCATATATTTATCCATTCACATGTTGAATAACATTTACTGAGCACTTAATTTTCCAAGCCCTCTTGGAGCTGAGGCATAGCCTGGAATAAAGCATACAAAAATGGCTGCCTTCTTGAAATTTACATTACAGATGTAAATTCTGAGAAGGATGAGCATTCCAGAAAAGGGACCAGTAAGGTCAGAGGCCTTGAGACAGGAACATGCCTAGTGTGTTGGGGAACAAAGAAACCACTATGTTTGGAGCAACGTGAGTTTGGGTGAGAGGAAAGACTTGAGGTCATGGATGTAAAGGGTGGAAGTATGGAGGATTAGGGTCACAGATTGTATAGGGACGTGTGAATCTTTATAGAAATTTGACTTTTACTGTGAGAGATTTTGGAAAACACCGGGAAATTTTTAGCAGAGAAGTGATATCATGTGAAGGTACTTTAACTGGATCATTCGGGCTGCTGGATTAAAAACAGTCCAGAGTTAAGGTGGTGCATGGGACAGAAGCATTAAGACCTGTCAGGTTTCTACAGTAAAATATTAAAGTAAAATAATGAAAATGGGAGAGATGTTGTTGGCCTGGACTACACTGATAGCAGCGGTCAAATTCTGCATGTGTTTTGGAAGTAGTGTGGTCAGGATTTGCTGATTAGATGTGGCTTTTGAGAAAGAGAGAAGTCAAGATGACACAAAAAATTTCAAACTGAGCAACTGGAAGAACAGAGTTACTTGTTCTTAAGTAGAAAAGATGGTGAAAGAGTGGAATGTCAGGAGGCAGTTTAGACATAAGTGTGAATTGCCTACAGAGTTTATAAATAGACAACCAAATGCAGGTATTAAATAGGCAACTAGATATACCAGAATGAAGTTTAGGAGAGGGACCTGGAACTCTCAGTTTGGGAGTCAATAGCATTTGGATGGTATTTAATGTTATTAAGTGGATGGTATTTAATGCCAAGGGACTGAATAAGATCACCCAGAAGTGAGTATAAGTAGGGGAAAAAATCAAATGGATTCTGGACTTACTGTATTTTGTAATTAGGATTGACAGGATTTGCTGGTAGTTTAAATGTAGGTGTAAAAGACAGGATTTAAGGATGTCTCCAAAGATTTCAGGGAAAAAATGCTATTGATCCTGGGCCTCCCTCTTAAATGTTGGAAATAAAGACTAGACTGAGAAGGAATGTTTAGAAAGGTAGAAATCAAATCAGGTAAGTATGAGGTCTTGAAAGTAAGTGAAGAAAGTGTTTCAAGGAGCAAGCAATGGTAACCTGTGTTAAATGCTGCTGTATTAACATGAAAACTCAGAAATGAAAATTGGATTTCATGTGATGGAGATCATGATCAATCTTGCTTAAAAGCAGTGTCAATTGAGTGATAGGAGCAAAAAGGTGATAATAAGCATTGCTTTAAGTGAGAACTGAGGAAGAAAAATTGTAGACAGAGATTATAAGATTATAGACAATCCTTTTAAGGAGATTTTTGGAGACAAATTGAGGTGATGGTTGCAGGGGAAGTTGTCGTCATTTTCTTAGCTGATATTTTAGGCTGGGACAAATTTGAGCATGTATTTGTGCTAATAAAAATTAGTCAACAGAGAGGAAAACTTTAAAGATACACGAGAAAGCAGGGGAGAAGGCTTTGCATGACACAATGTCCTTGGATAGGCTAGAGAGGATGTGATCTAGTACATGCAACACTGGTGCTGGTGTCACAGAAACCAAGTCCAGCTGCTTGCCTCAAACGAAAACCCTGGCTTGGCTTGCCAAAATCTGTTTCCCCAGAGCATTCAACTCCTGGCTGAGGCTAGCCAAAATCTTTTTATTCCAGGGCATTCAGCTCTTGGCTTGGTTTGCCAAAATCTTGTTACAGAACCCAAGTCTAGCTGCCTGTCCCCAAACTAAACAAAGGCAGAACTAAACAAATGACCCCAAAGTCAAATTGTTGAGGGAATGGCAAGTCAGCTTTATTCAGGAATACTGATAACATAAGAAGAGATGTTAGACTAAACCTCCTCTCCAGTAAACCTGAAGGAGAATGGCCAGACTAAAGCCGTCTCAAAGACTCAGATTTATGGAAGGGTTTTTAAAGAGGGGGTGAGGGAATGGAATGTGGGAAGTGAAAAGCAGGAGGGAGGGGAATGTGTAAGGTGCCAGGTGCAAATTCTCAGCAAGGCTCCATCTAGTGTCTGTTCTCGTCACTGATGTTATCTTAGGGTCCTGTAGGATTTTGATTTGCTTCAAGGTGGAATCAGCATAGATTTATTGACGTCTTCCTTGGTTTCTCAGGGTCTGGATAGTACATGTCTTATGGCAAGTTTGCAGCTCCAGGCTGAGTGGAGAACAACTTTATGTTTATATAAATAATGTCGTTCTGCCCTGTAAATAAGGTTCAAAATATCAAATAACCATGGGAAAAGAGGGAATTCAGAGAAATGAATGCTAAGAAAAAAAAAACTGTGTCTTTTAAAATTTTCCTACAGCTTACGCAGTTTTAGGTCTCAACATGGCTTCAGTCCTGCTCACTCCAACACTGGCTTTTGCTAGGAACATGGAAATATCATCTATATGAACAAGAGAGAAAGTAAAATGTTTTTTGACAAGATGTAGGTGAGTGAATAGATGTCTCAGGAGAAATTCTCTGTGGAATTTATCTTCTGATTGACTCTCTTTTTCAATAGATCATGAAACAAGTTCAAGGTCAAGGAAATGGTCGAGGCAAGCAGGAATATGAATGGACCAGAAAAAATGTTAAGAATTGCTTAGAAGAATAACAGAGCACCTTCAACAGAGGTGGATTTTCATGAACTGAAAACGAGAGATGACAGCATGCTTGTGTTTTTTCCTTTAGTCACATTTAGTGGCCCAGGACAGACGAGAAAGTTTAGATTTGACAAAGGTCATGGTTTAGGTAGATAAGAAAAAGAATGGGGGCAAACTTATTGAAAGTATACCCATGAGAGTGATTGCAATGATTGACCATGAAATTTAATCTAGTTAAGTAGGGAAGTGGGGGGACAGGGTGAGATGGTTAAGGTCAGGGAAAGGTGATAGGATTAATAAACTGTAGGTGCAGTGAGTTCGATTTTTGAAAGACTTTTTGAGTTTATTCATTAGACAAAGTGGCCTGGAATATGAGAGCTGGTGTTCAAAAAGTATGTTTGAAATTCAGATTATGGTGGGATGTCAGTTATCATTAAAGACCCGTTGAGTTGTAGCATGGAGGTGAGAGGCTGGGAATAGGCTGGAGACATGATCACTGTAGGAGATCCTTCCCACCACGAGGAAGGTAGATCTGTTTGCAAGAGTCCAGGCCATTAGGTTATTCCTTGAAGGAGAAGGGGCTATTCGTAAGAAAGTTGGTAGGTTTCAACCAAATGCTCACGATCTAATAGGAAGATTGACTGTGTGGCAGCCAAGCCCACATCGTAGGTGACAATGCATGTCTGAAAGCCGCTGTGTCGGGCCTACAACCACAGCTGCGCAAGGCCCAGGGTGTTGCCAGGTAACGAGGTCTGCACGGCCCCGCCCACTTCCGGTCTCCAGGCTGGGGCTGGGCAGGCCGCCCTAGGGCTTCCATTCTGGCTCTGGGGCTGGAGTCTTCGACGAGCCGTGTGGCCAGGGCGGAGGGGCAGGACAGGTGGTTAGGAACCCCAGAAACACCCTGGTCTGACTGAAGGACTGCAGCCTGCACGGCAATGAAGAAGCTTTTCAGCTTCTGGAGGAGGAAGGTTGACTTAGCCGGCCACTGCTCAGACCTGCCCACAGGCTGGGGCTACAACCTTCAAGACAAGAGTTTAAGGAAATTTCACAAAGCTGCTTTAGTCGGGGATTTGGAGAAGCTGAAGGACTACCTTCAGCTCAAGAAATGTGATGTGAACATGCGGGATAAAAAATACAGGTGACTGGAGCTGAAGAGTCAGTGGGCGGCAAAGGGCAGTGTGGAAAGGAAACAAGGGCCCCTGGGTCCTCCAACCAGAAACAAGATGTGTCCAGTCTGTTTGATACTGGTTGTCACTCTGGCTTTCCCAGAGCAGAGAGATTTCCTGGTAACCACGGTCATCCATGTTGCCATTAATGATATGATTTTATTCTTTTTCATGGCTGAGTAGTATTCCACTGTGTATATACCACATTTTCTTCATCCATTCATCTGTTGGTGGCTGCTTAGGTTGATAACATATTTTGGTTATTGTAAACAGTGCTGCAGTAAGCTTGGGGGTACGGGTATCTCTTTGTATACCTATTTCCTGTCCTTTGGATAAATACCTGGTATGGGATTGCTGGATTATATGGTAGTTTTATTTTTAATTTTTTGAGGAAGTGCCATACTGTATTTTGTAATGACTGTATTGCTTTCTATTCCCACAAACAACTTACTAAAATTCTCTTTTCGCCACATCCTCACCAGCATTTGTTGTTTTTTGTCTTTTTCTCAAGGCATTTTTAAATTTCCATTTTGGTTTCTTCTTTAACTGTATGGTTGTTCAAGAGTGTCTTGTTTACTAGTCAAATTATTACTGTAAGAAAGACCAATTTTACTGATTTTTCAAATGAAGGGAGTTAAAGCAGGTAAAAAACTGTAATAGTCCCATGAGGACAGTTATTAAATACAGAGAAAGAGGCTCATGTTAAAAGTAAAATCATATTCAGACTTTAAAAAATGAAAAAAAAGTGTCTGGTTTAATTTTCAAATATTTGAATTTTCCAGTTTTTGTTCTGCTATTGATTTCTAGTTTCATTTTATTGTGATTCAAAATATATTTGGTATAATTTCAGTCTTTTTAAAATTTTTAAGACTTTTTTTGTGACCTACCATGTGGTTTATCCTGGAGGAAGATCTCTGTGCACTTGTGAAGAATGTGTACAGGAGTCCCCCTTTATCTGTGGGGAGTACGTTCCAAAGCCCCACTGGATGCCTGATACCATGGATACTACTGAACCCAATACAGTCAAGTGTTGTGTAACCATGGGAATCCATTCTGAGAAATATGTCATTAGGTGATTTCATTGTCATGCATATATCATAAGTGTACTTACACAAACCTAGATGGTTTAGCTACTACAAACCCAGGCTATGTGGTATAGCCGTATACAACCACTGTTGTCTATGTGGTCTGTCATTGACTGAAACATTATTATATGGTGCATGACTATATAATATGTTTTTTCTGTACATACACACCTATGAATATTTATGAATTAGGTACAGTAAGAGATTAACAACAATAACTAATAAAATAGAAAATTGTAACGATATGCTGTAATCAAAGTTATGTGAATGTGTTCTCTCTCTCAAAATATCCTATTTTGCTGTATTCACCTATCGTTGAACCATGGTTGACCTCCAGTAAATGAAACCAAAGAAAGTGAAAATGCAGATAAGTGGGGGACTACTGTATTCAGGAGCTGTAAGGTAGAATGTTTTGTAAATATCTGTTAGGTCTATCTGATCTATAGTGATATTCAATTCCTCTGTTTCCTCATTGATCTTCTGTCTGGATATGTGTCCATTTTTCAAGTGGTTATTGAAATCTCCTTGTATTATTGTGTTGTCGTCTATTAGTCCCTTCAGTTCTGTTGATGTTCACATTATTTATTTAGATGCTCTGATGTTATATGCATATATATTTATAATTATTATATCTTCATGGTGGGTTAACCCTTTTATCATTATAAAATGTCCTATTTTGTCTCTTCTGACAGTTATTGACTTAAAGTCTATTTTGTATGATACTCGCCTAAGTATAGCCACCTCTGCTCTCTTTTGGTTACCATGTGTATGGAATATCTTTTTCCATCCCTTTGTTTATAGCCTATTTGTGTCCTAAATCTAAAGTGAGTTTCTCATAAAGAATATATAGTTGGGTCTTGTGTTTTATCTATTCAGCTACGCTGTGTATTTTAATTGGGAAATTTCATTCATTTACATCTAAAGTAATTATTGGTAGGGAAGGTTTTACTATTGCCATTTTGTTAGTTGTTTTCTATTAGTTTTGTAGTTCTTTTGTTTGTCTTTTCCTTTTTTGCTATCTTCATTTGTGCTTTTTTAAAAAATAATATTTATATGCTTCAATTCCTTTCTCCTCTTTTGTGTAACTTATATAGGTATTTGTATGTATGTGTTTACTTTGGGGCTTACATAAAATATGTTCTAATTATAACAGCCTATTTTAAGTTGTTAACAAAATAAGTTCAATAGCATACAAAAGCTCTGCACTTTAACTTTCCACCTACACTTTGTTATTGTTGTCACCATTAATACCTATTCATATTGTGTATCTTTTAACATATTTTTTAGTTATCATTATTTTTAATACTTTTGTATTTTAACTTTTCTAGTAGAATTAAAAGTGATTTAGTCACCACTGTTACAGTAAAACTGTATGCTGTTTTTTCTATATATTTACCTTTACCAATGAGTTTTATATTTGCTTATGCTATTATGTTGCTGTTTAACATCCTTTTATTTCAATTTAAAGAACTCCCTGTAACATTTCTAGTAATACAGATCTAGTGGTGATGAACTCCTCCAGCTTTTGTTTGTCAGAGAAAGTTTTATTTATACTTTATTTTGAAGGATAATTTTGCCAGGTATAGTATTCTTGGTTGCTAGATTTTCTTTCAGCACTTTGAATATATCATTCCACTCTTTCTTGACTGCAAGATTTCTGCTGAAAAAAACCCAATGGTAATCTTATGAGGGTTCCCTTGTGCATGATAACTTGCTATTTTTTTGCTGTTTCCCAAATTCTCTTTGTCTTTCACTTTTGAATTTGTGGCTGATTTCTTAGTTCCTTGGAGCACATAGATTGGCGCTGAGATTTTTATTAGGGGTTTAACTGTCACAGTAGATTTTAGACTTCAACTGGAAGGGTAAATTATTTAGCAAGGGTATAGCAGCCATTTTTGGAAGACCTATTGGGAATTACCCAAATGCCCTTTACTTTCTCTTATAGAGAGTAGTATTTTTTAAAAATTAATTTAAAAAGAAAACTGGTGTTGGAGAGAGAGGTAGGTTTAAGATTGGGTGGAAACCAAATTGTTAAGACATGTATAACAGTGCATGAAGGAGACAGATCAAAAGGTTTGCAAGGATTTGCTATGCTATTGCAAGGAGTTATTTTAGGTGGCCTTAAAGTGATTTAGCCATGAATGTTTGGTTTAGGGCTAGAAAAACTTTCTATTACATAAGAAATTTCATTCTTAAGCCAAATTGTCACCAGATATTTGCTTGGTAAGGATGGAATCACAGCAAAGTAAGTTAAATAGTTTTGAAGGATATTTCATTTAGACCATGATATCTGATGAATTATTTTTGTCCTACAACAAAGTATTCCTTTGCAATGACTAGAAAGTATGAGTTCCTTAAATTCAGATGGTCTTTTCCATGGAAGATGTTAATTAACTATGGATAACTTCTGGTTCCATTCTGTCATCCAAGCTGATGGTCCTCTTACTGATTATTGACTTTCTTTGGCTAGAGAATAATATAATTGATTAGGATTCCATTTTTTATATTGAAATTATATTACAGTCTTGCCTTCCAGAGATTACATTTAGATAACCTAGACTGGAATGTTAGCATTCCCAAATTGTTCAAAGCTGTTTTTATATTTTCCTGCTTTACTTCCATAGATGGTAAGTCATACCATTGTGCATGAGGTTTGTCAGTTTAGATCTTTGAAAGTTACCTCACTTTCAAGTTTTTGAGGGCCACATTTTTGCTACTTCTATATGACAATAACAGGTCTATTTAGTTACCCATAAAGTACTTCTGAGGACATAAAGTGAAGCAGAGAAATAGCATCCAGAGTTTCTTGTTTGGGACATGAGCTATCTAAATATGGACACTTTATAATAAAATTATCTGAAAGTAAGTGTATCATAAATTATCTGAAACTGCAGAGTTTAAATGAAGCTAATTAGTGTTCTGTCGTACTTCATGAATGTTTGCTTGGTATCTGCTAGGCCACTTAGAGTAGGGTTCTTTGAGGAGTGGAAATTAGTGCAGTAATTTAAAATTAGGTTGATATGTACAATTTAGAGAGTCCTAAGGCATCTTCATCTTTGTGTTCATCTCTCAGATGAAAATACCAACTTTAATAGCTAGGCAAAGAGAGAGCAATAGACAATTAGGAATAGCATGCCATCAAATAGGCAATATCCCTTATTCCTATTATCCATGAGACGTATATTAAGTTTTGAATATTATTTCTAAATTTTATTGTGATGCCTAATTTTGTCATCCTTTCCAAGGCCCAGACACCATTTTGATGTTTGAAAAAACCTGTTTTAAATTTATTAGAGTTTCCTTTGAAGAGAAACTAGTTAAATATTTGATCTTCGAGGCACTTGCATAGCCTTTTAAATTAAAAAAGTTATAATTAATAAGTTTTGTGTAAATACAGGCACATGTCACTTAACAATGGGATACTTTCTAAGAAATGCATCATTAGGTGATTTTGTCCTTATGTGTTTCGTCATTTGTACTTACACATAGATGGTATAGCCTACGATACACCTAGGTTCTATGGTATAACCTATTGCTCCTAGGCTACAAACCCGTACAGCATGTTGCTATTCCCAATACTTTAGGCAATTATAACACAATGGTATTTGTGTATCTAAACATATCTAAACATAGAAAAAGTACAGTAAAAATATGGTATAAAAGACAAAAAGTGGTGTACCTATATAGGGCACTTATAAATGGAGCTTGTAGGACTGGAAAATGCTCTGGGTGAGTCAGTGAGTGAGTGGTTAGTGAATGCGAAGGTTTAGGACATTAAAGTACACTACTTTAGATTTTACAAATTCTTTCCACCTAGTCTGCACTAAATTTATAAAAAAATGCATTTACTTTCTCAATAATAAATTAACCTTTGCTTTTTACTTTATAAACCTTTAAATTTTGTTAACTTGTGACTATTTTGTAGTAACACTTAGCTTAAAATACAAACACATTGTACAACTGTACAAAAGTATTTTTTCTTTATATCTATTCTATAAGCTTTTTTCTGTTTAAAAATTTATTTTATTTTTTACTTTTTAAACATTTTTTTGGTCACAAACAAAGAGACAAACACACACATTAGCCTAGTTCTACACAGGGTCAGGATCATCAATATCACCATCTTCTATCTCCTCATCTTGTCCCACTGGAAGGTCTTCAGGGGCAAAAACATGCATGGATCTGTCATCTCCTATTATAACAATGTCTTCTTCTGGAACACCTCCTGAAGAACCTGCCTGAGACTCTTCATAAGGTGGTGTCACTCTTTTCAGAAATATGGCCACGGTGATTTGCTTTTGCTTGTTTCCCCCCCCCCCCCCCCCCCC
>NW_007726133.1:1031515-1064925 GCF_000696425.1 Galeopterus variegatus | reverse complement strand
CTTTTTCTTTTTTCCCCCCCCCCCCCCCCAATCTTAGATTTACTCAGAAGCCAATAATGTACCATAAACATTCCTTCTCTATTAATAAAAACTACTCGGTGTTGAGGTCATGTTTTCATACATTTTACTGAGCTTGTTAAGGTCTGCAATAGCTTCTGCTGAACCCTTCATTGTGAATTTTCTTGGGGATTCATCTTCTTTTTCTTCTCCCACAGTTTCCTTTTCTCTTGCCTCTTCTTCAGCTATGCATTCCTGTTCCAGTTCCAAATGCATGAGTAATGCATTGTGCTAGGATGTTAGGAGGGCTATGACATCACTAGACAATAGGAATTATTATGTTATGGGATCACTGTGTTATATGCAGTTCATCATTGACCAAAACATCATTATGCAACACATGACTGTATAAATAAGCATATGAAGCAAATACCTTAACAATATACAGTCTGTTTTGTTCTTGGGAATAATACCTTCTTAAACTAAGACTTATCTCTAACTTTGTGTTTTGTTATATTAACACAGAACACCTTTACACTTGGCCTGTGCTAATGTATCTATCGTAACTGAGAAACCATGCAAAATAAATGTCCAGGATAGTGAAAACAGATCTGCATTGATTAAGGTGTGTTCTAATTTTTCCTTTTCAATTGGAATGTGTTTGAGTTCTGCTAGTTAACTTTTGTTGATTTTCATACATTCAAACATAGTGTTAAACATTACTTTAATATATCATATCCTAAGTAGTAAATTGATTACTCATGTATTCTTGTTGCATTGACAGGCAGTCCAGCATCAAAAGGAAAAATGTGCTACTATTCTTCTAAACTATGGTGCAGACCCAAATCTGGTGGATTTTCATTATAATACTGTTCTTCATTATGCTGTCTGTGGTCAAAATGTCTCATTAGTTGAGAAATTGCTTGAACACAAAGCTGATCTTGAATCTAAAAATGAGGTAGTTTTCTATTGAAAAAAAAACAACTGACATTTTAGGAAGCAACTGAAGAGGGTATTCATCGCAGATAATTTGTGTCTGTTGAAATAAGTGTTATGTAAAGAATAAATTTTTCAAACTGAAATCGGAAAGGAGAAGATGAGATTATCAAAAAATGATAAAATTTTCCTTTTTATAAAGTCTTTCTCCATTCCATTGCGGGTTGTAATTCTGAACTCCAAAGTAACATATTTAACAATGCTAAGTGTTCAAAGGGCTATATCAAATGAGAAATAATTTGATTCCCTTATAAATGGGTGTTGATAAAAATCATGAAACCCATCTTTTTTCTATTTATATACTCATGAATAATAGTAAGAATAGAGTTGAATTACAAAATCACATTATATTTAAAGTAATATAACCATATTGAGACATTATGGATAACTGATAGATCCTTTTTTTTTTTTTTTTTAAGCATCTTGACACTTTAGTTCATTGATATTTTGTCTACTTAAGAGCCCCAAATAAGTGCCAGTCTTGGAAGTTTAAATGAAATCCTATGGAAACTTAATTATGAAAGCATTTCAAATGTGAATTGATAGCAAGCAATACTTAAATTAAATACTAGGTGCTCATCACTTAATTAATCTAGGCCACTCATGCCCACAATTTCAATTAAGCCTAAAATAGTAACTTTGATTTAATTTTTTGACTGACCCAACCCTAATTTTTTTTCTTGATCTTTGAAGTCATATTTTGTTAGGTATTAAAATCTTCTAAATGTTAAAGTGTATGTTTGGAGGTTTCTTATAGGCACACATTTTCAAAAATTGAACTTAAGTCTCAAAGGCATGTAAATTTGGTACAATATTTTAAATAATCAATTTGAAATAATTTTTTCAGGATGGGTATACTCCACTTTTACTTGCCGTTATTGAAAAAAATGCCACAATGGTAAAATTTCTGCTGAAGAAAGGAGCAGATGTGAATGCTTCTGATAAAAATCAAAGGTATAGTTAATAAAGCTACATAAAATAGCATATAACTACAGCAACCTACAAGGATGAGAAATATATAATATTGGGAATAGATAAGAGCATATGACATATGATTTTGGGAAAATTACCTAGACTTCCAGTATCTGTCTTTCAATCTGAAAAAATAATCGTTGGAACAGATTGGTAGGTTATTATTATTATTATTTATAACATTAAAATCTTACACAGAAGGCCAGCACAGTAGTTAAATGGGGGTAGGAGCCCCAGAGCCCTTCATGGAATTTAGACATCTTGAAAATGCTAGGTTTCCAGGAAGCAAAGATTGAAAACCATTGAGCTAGTTGCTTCCTAAAGACTTTGTCTTTTGGACTCCATCATATGATCGGTTATTGGCACACCTTTTTGAGCAGATTTGCTCTGCTTTTTACAGTCTTGCCTTGGCTCATTTCCTGGTAGAGATCCTACATTTGAGAAAAATTACTTTTAAAAAATGCATGTTTAAGATCCATAAAGAGACATTTATTTATATCCCTTGCTCCAGAACAGCTCTTATGATTGCTCTCAGTGATGAACCAACAAATTTGGTAAATATTCTTCTTCAGCAAGATGTGGAGCTATCTTGCCAAGATATTTATGGATTCACAGCTGAGGAATATGCATCTTTTAATGGCTTTACTATGTAAGTGATACTGCATATCTTTTAACAATTGTGTTGGATTTGATTATACGAAACAAAGCATGAGTCCCACAGTACAAAGCTGGAATGGGTTCAGCAGCAGGGATAATCACATACAAACTCCAGACCTATTTGGATCCAGGGATCCTTCATTTCCTCCATTTGTAGGGTTCAGTTATTATAGAAGTTGCAGGTGGGCTTAGTCTCCATATTAAGTCCCAGTGGCATGAGAATTGCAAGTATGCTGGACTATGTAGCCAATAATAAAACATACCAGCAATAGCATTGGGCAAGTAATGTTTAATACATGCAAGGCCCTTTCATTGTTTTTAGATATTAGAAATATAAGGTTTTTATTCATATTTTGAATATTATTGTTAATGATTCATTAGCTTAACTTTAGTTTGATAAGTTTTCAGAATTCTTAAGTATATTCTCATTACACCCAGAAGAAAAAACATTTTCATGTATGAACATGCATTTCTGATTTTTAATAATCAATGAGAAAATAAAATACAATAAACAGAAATTTAATTTATAGCTAATGAAGTTAAATAACACACAGAATATTTTCTTTATAATTTTATTTTAAAGACAATTAAAAATTATTCATTGGTATTTTTTCTAGTTTATTATTATTCTTTTTCCACCCACTTTATTCACATTTCAGTAATACCTTTTTATCATTAATTCCTCATGAAGAACATAGGCTGGGGGGGAGAAAAATCATCATATATACATTCAAATGTTTGTTTTTTAAGTGTTAATTGAAACTTATACACTAAAGAATTCATATTTTATTAAATGTATGAACCATAATTGAATACAATAATTCCTTCTTTGTAATATTGGACCTATGTACTTTGTTTTTACCTTGGTTTAAGCAAATCATATGTATAAAAATTTAAATAAAATAAAGAGATAAGTTACTGGTAAATATTCATGCTATAAAGGGATTTTTCACTTTATCAAAGGAATCCCCAACTGTTCCTTTTAAATATAAAATTTTCCCCATCACTTACAAAGTTTGGATTTATGAAACTAAGAGACACACATACTTAACAAGGTAATGCATCTATTGGTCAAAATGCTACTTGTATATTTGAAATAACTTGCGTACATCTGAATCTTGTAAGCCATTATTGGGTAGTTAGATGAGAAGGAAATTTCACTATCCTCTTTTGTCTCCCCCAAATAGCTTGTAAAACAGAAAGTTCTTTTTGTAGTTTTCTACGTCATTAATTTAGGAATAAGTAGAAGAAGCATGTTGACCATAGTTTTAATCCTTTCAATATTTTCATATTTTCAATGTTGAAAATTCTAAGAGAATAACATTACTTTTCTCTTTTTCAAGGGAGGTAAAAGGGAAGAAAGGTAATCTCCTAATGATTAATCAATTACCTTTAGGATCTGGGATCTAATTACTCCTGCCTGTTTTTCTGTATTTTATCCCTATTTTGCCACAGGAACTAAGCTTTCTGTGATTGTGACTTTCTGTGATTGTGACATTGCCTGTCCATCATACTTAAGCACCTGGCCTCTGCTTGTCATCGTAATTAGTTAGCTCCCCTCCCTGGTACACGGGTTCTGCGGCTTAGTGAATTAGAAGGACAGATAATGTTTTATGAGAAACAAACTGTATGAGTAGTTTTAAAAAAATAAGTGAAACTGTCTTACATAAGGGAATTATATGTAGGTGTTTATTTTACAGTTGGCTTTAACCCACACATTTCTTTATTCTTTTCACTGAAATTCTGAAACCATATATGCCTATGAATCATTGACTAGAATGGGCACTTTTCAGGCATGGAGAAAAGGTTTATTCTTCACTAAATTTCTCTGACCGAGGTAATCATCTTCACTTTATTTACTGGTAAACCCAGGTGCTATGAGCTGAATTTTGTTCCCCCCAAATTTGCATGTTAAAGCCTAACCCCAGTACCTAAGAATATGACTGTATTTGGAAATAGGGCCTTTAAAGTGGTGATTAAAATGAGGCCATTGAGGTGGGCCCCAATCCAATCTGACTGGTATCCTTATAAAAGGAGGTGATTAGGACATGCAGACTTATGTGAAGCAAGAGGACCATCATCGCCAAGGCAAGAAGAGGCCTGAATGGATCCCTTCCTTATGGCCCTCCTAGGAATCCAACCCTACTGGCACCTCCATCTTGAACTTTCAGCCTCCACAACTGGGAGAAAATAAGTTTTCTTTTAAGCCATCTAGTCTGTGGTGTTTTGTTATGGCAGCCCTAGCCACCAAATACACCGGTATAACTTAAAGCCATTTTTTTCTACCTTCTTAATGGCTTTAAAAAAAAATCATATTTGTGATAACAGGAAGAAAAGAGGTGCCAGAGAATGGGAGTACATGAAATAAAAATGGTGTCTGTTGACAGGGTTGGCTTGAGAGGAAGTTTGAGGGAGTGCGACACAGTTGGGAAGGCACTGACTTGTGTCTAAGGGTTTAATTTCATCGTTATATGTTATGAATTGAATCAAATGTTGATGAATGCTGGAATTCATACATGTTGTCTCCTTATGGATAGATACCATCAATTGATTGCTAATTATGGAAAAGAGAAGGAAGTTAAACAGACATCTTTCTCTGAAGTTACAACCTTGGGCACTCCACGTGGTACAGAAGAAATGAAGGAAGGTAAGAAGTTACGAACTGAACAAGTAGTTTTTCTGTTATTTTTTGTTTGTTTTTTTAGAAGAGGAAGGAACTTTCTTAAGTAACATTTAAATTTGAAACAGAGTTTTCTTTTTAGAAATGCCAAATATTTTTAAGAATTGTTCTTAAAGATAATTTATGATTAAAATATTGTGACACTGCATTGACAGAAAATGTAATGTAACAATATCCGGGAAGATTAAGATCTTTTTTTATCCATAGTCTCTCAACTAGTTATAAAGAACAAAATTTGTGTACGTATATAGAGATTTTAATAGATATACAACAATTATAAAACTGTTATTAAAGCATATTAGAAATATTGTCAAGAAAATTACCAAAAGACATTGTAAAAGCTTAAAAAGTTGTATTTCTGTCAGTTTCAAAGGGGACATCATTTTAAAACAGTGACTATAAAATGCAGAAGTATCAATCCTAAATTATAAATGTGTTGTAGAGGAAGCAAAAAATTTAAGAAATATACTTAAGAGTGAAAATATTTGGACATAAATAAAGACATTGCAAATATTTGTTTTCTAGATGTGTAACCTCATTTCTACAGATCTTTTGCTGCTTCTTTGAATTAGAAAAATCTATTTTGAAGGAGCAGTTAAGTGAACTTTTGTAACATTTTCACTGACTACCCATTTGAAGAAGTTTGTTAAATGAAGAGCAAGTTTTTTCATCTCAGAAGACATGAAAAATTTTGTAAGACAAATATCTATATCATGACCATCAGTTGGAAAGATATGATTTGTATTCTCTTTACAGGCAAAGAAAAATTTGTATTTAAAATATTGAATGGGATAGTAGTAAGAGAAAACTGTGTTAGGCATGTGTTAGAACATTTACATAAAATAAAAATGCATTTCAGCTACAAAGTAGAGGAAAAATTAGAAATAATACTGTGTAAGTGGAAATTCTTTTATCTACAAGTATTCATTGATAAAGCCTTCTTGATTTCTTAGCAGTTCTACAGTGATACATATTATAGGAAAGAAAAAAAGAAAATTCGTCACCCGTATCCTCATGACCCAAAGAAAGCATTTGTTAACTTTTTGGCTTGTTTTTGTAGTCTTTTAAAATTTGCTTGGCTTTTTTTTTTTTTTTTCCCTACAGAGAGAACTTACAATTTTACATTAAAAACAACAATAGGGAGGAAAAGGAGATATTGGTAAAGGGACATGAAAATCAACTACATTGTACATTGATAAAATAAAATAAAAGAAAACAACAACAACAACAACAATCCATTGTATGCAGTTTTCACTGTGCTCCTTTAATGAGGTTTGGGGTGGATGTTCAATATACAGCACTATGTGTATCATTATTTTCATTATTGGAATATTGTTCAGTGAATATTCACTCTCTTCTCCCTTACCTTTTTCCCTTCTCCTCTGACTTGGCTTGCATATGTCACTTACTATGACCCACAGCAATATGGGTGGAAGTGACAGGGTGCCTCATTTCTAGCAGAATCCCCTCACCTTCTTGCACTCTCACCATCCGCTCTGAGGAGAGCATGCTTAGATAGCAGTGACTTCTTCAGCCTGGGTCTCAGAATGAGACACACGTGGTACAGATCTGAACTCAAGCCTTGTTGATACCAGGCACACAGCCAGTCCCAGCAGATGCACGGCCAATACTCCCAGATAAGAAATAAGTGTTTGTTGTTTAAGCCACTGAGACTTTAGGATTGTTATTGCCCCCACCAAAAATCTGACTAATACAGAATTCCTGGGGTGAGGGCCACAGCATGGAGCTCCTGGCATTGCATTCATGCAGTCCTCAGGAGATGTACTCTTGCACTCTGCCCACTTCCTGGATTCCAGGATCCCTCCCCTCCCCTAATTGTTCCACAGCAGCTCAGTACTGCACTCCTCACTGGTTTCCTTTGTTATGCAAAGATGTTTTCTTCTTGCCAGTGAAACTTGCAAGACTTGTCAGCTCCACACTGTGCAGCTCACTTGCAATGTGCTTACCCAGGTACATTATCCAGAAATCAGGCCTTTCCCCACAAAAGATTCTTTTACCAGCTGCAAGCAAAAACATTTTTATTATGTGTTACATAAGATTGATGCTTTTATTCTGCAATCTTTTCTAAGATGTAAATGAATCTTACTCAGGTATAGGTAATCACCTTCTTACTTTGAAAGAAATACCTTATATTTCTTCCCTAAGGAGTTGTATTAGTTTGTTTTTGTTGCTGTAACAAATCACCACCAATGTAGTGTCTTAAACAAGAATAAATTAATTGTCTTATAGTTCTGAGAGCCAGAAGTCCAAAATGGATTTTGGGGGGGCTAAAGTTAAGATGTTTGCAGTATGTGCAGGAGAATCAATCAATTTCTTTGCCTTTTCTAGTATCTAGATGCCGCTCACAATCCTCGGCTCCTGAACCCCAGCAATCACATCATTCTGACCTCTGCTTCTGTCCTCAAAGCTCCTCTGACTCTCCTGCCTCTCTCTTTCACTTATAAGGACCCTTGTGATTATATTAGGTCCACTTGGGTTATCCAGGAAAATCTCATATCTCAAGATCCTTAATGTAAACACACTTTAAAATGCCCTTTGCCTTGTAAAATGAGGGATTCACAAGTTCTGGGTATTAGGGTGTGGACATCTTGTGGGGGCAAGGGCATTATTCTGTGTGGCATAATCCTGCTGATGATGCCAATTGTGGAGCCACGGCTAATGCCAATGCTGAATCCTGTTCACAGCACCAATTGTTTAGCTCTTAATCCAGTTCATGAGTCCAATTGTAAAGCTAGGTGACCACGCCAGATGTCGGGCTCTTTTACCTGCCAGTAATCCTGCCAACTGGGTGGATTGTTGCACTAGGACTGGGTCTGGAGCTCCCAGACCCCTCAAGCCCATTCACAGACTGGGTCACAAACCCTTCATATGCCAGGCTGGGTCCCCAGACCCCTTACATGCAGATCTATGAGCTAGGTAACTGGCCAAAAGGTCCCTGGAGCCACAGGTTGGGAAGCATGGCTGCGCCAGGCGGATGCTCGAGGCAGACGCCCACCTGCCTACTTCACTAAAACTACTCTCTCCCTCTCTCTCTCTCTCTTTCCAAAAAACACAAGAGTAGCAACAAAACTAAAAAGATACATTAGTGTGCATGTACACTAACTCCACACACACACACGCACACACACACACACACACACACACACACACACACACACACTTTGCCTAAAATGGACGTGCTGAACCACACCCAACTGGACCTGAGGCGCGGGCCCTGACCAAACTAACCCATTTTCCCAACAGGCATTATTCAGCCTACCACAGGAGTGTATATTCAAGAACTGAAGTGGAGATTACTTACTGATTTTGTTTATTTTTAATCTTGAAGGAGTCTAAAATTTAGTGAAAAGTTGTCTGAATAGTACAATGAACTTTATTTTCCTGAACTATTTGTTTGAGTGAGTAGTTTATCTTATGTTGTATAACTCCTAAGACTTTTGTGTGTATTTTTCCCAAACAAAAACATCCTCCTCCATAACCACAATATAACCATCTATATCAGGGGATTAACACTGATACAGTATTATTATATAATTCTCAGATTTCATTCACATTTTTCCAAATGTTGCAATAATTTTCTTTATAGCAAAAAATCCCCCCCCCCAAACAAAAAACAAATGTTGCCTTTTTATTTTCCTTTACTTTCCAATGGATCCTTGGTCTTGTGTTTATTTATATGACCTTGACACTTTTGAGGAATTAGAGGCCAGTTGTTTAATAGGATGTCCCTGAATTTGAGTTTGATAATTTCTCATGATTGGATCCATGCTATGTGTTTTTGGTGGGATTATCCCAGAAGTGTTGTATTCTTTTCACTGCATCCGCTTATGTGGCACATAATTCCAATTTGCTGTTTATTTTGATCACTCCATTAAGGTGGTAGTGTCTGCCAGCCTTTCCCAATATAAAGTTACTCCTTTTTACTTTTGCAATAATTTTATCTATCTTGTGGATAGGTACTTTGAAACATTGTAAAGATCCTATTCCTCATCAAACTTTCCATTTATTCATTTACAAGTTTGAATTCATGGTTTCTTATTTCATTTAATGGGTTAAATGACTTGTTTATTTGATGCTAAAATTTTCTCATATTTGCATCTCTAATAATTTTTGGTTAAAGACTGGACATTTTAGGTAATATATTTAATGACTCTGGATTCTATTTTATTTTTCTGAGGATTGTTGTTTATTTGTTTTCGTAGCTTGCCTGAACTTAAACTGTGGAACTTGTCTCCATTGTGTTACTTCATTTTTATCTTTAATTAATTATTAATTAATATTAATTTTCTAGATAGAATATATGCTGTTTTAATTCACAGATTCAGTTCTTCTATCAGTTGCATAAATTATTTCCTTGTTACAGCTTTAAATATTTTGAAAATTTTCTTTGGTTATCTCCTTCAGGACACTAGTTGTCTCTAGATTACTTTGATCTGTTTTTGTATTTATCATCTTTTCTGTACTTGCTTTATCCTTTTTCCATTTTTTCCTCTACATTCATTATGATTATGCCTTTTAATAACGACATTGATTCAGTTTTCAGTGAAGTCTATTATATATCTTGATATTTCCAATTTATATCAATTCTATAATGGTATGTTTTTGGTTTTTGGTTAGTTAACTTAACTTGACCACCTGTCATTTTTCTCATTCTGAATTCTACAATCCTGTATTTGAGCACTTACTTTTTGGATTCCTGATCATATTAACTTAGTCTGTAGTGTGATTAAATTAAGCAGCATCTGCTTGTATTTCTTGGGTTATTTTTCTTCCAAATTGTATTTGTGCAAATTGTACTTATGCATGCTAAATTACTTATTTACTTTGTTTCTTTATTTGTATTCCCCTTTTTTGGGAGGCAAAACTAATTCTATTGTTGCTACGTCTTTTTTTTTTTTTTTTTTTTTCCCCTTTTTTGGGAGGCAAAACTAATTCTTTTTTTGCTTCGTTTTTTTTTTTTTTTTTTTTTGCTCATGTTTAGCTTGGGCAGCAATGCTCAGTCCTTCTGTTTGTTCCTTTGCTTTTTATTATGCTTTTTGCCTTCAATTATCATTGTCTAAGATTAGTTCCTGCAACTCTGCCTATAATTAAACTACTTAGATAAGAGCAATGTTTCAAATTTTTAAGTTTGCTTTTAAAGACTAGTTTTTAAAAGTGTGTTTGCTTGCTGTCTTCTGATTTTAATTTCATGTTTTATATAGAATTGTATTTATAGTGGTTTGAAAATTATGTTACTCAAGAATGATTGCAATTTCCTTCATAGGGTTTGGTTACAGCTAACAAAAAGATAATTATATTTAAAAGTGTTGGTGTCTTTTTGTCATGTCAAGTCATAGCTATATATTAAGTTTTACCTGGAACACAAAAACTTTAAGTACTTGTGGTATCTTAGGTGAATGTGTAACAAAATACTTTCAAGCAAAGTTTCTATTAGATCTATTTAGAAATAAATGCCATGTATCTTTACAGCATCAATAAACACAGTAAAGTTAAGATATTTTCGTGAACATGTTAGATAATCATGCTAAATTTTTATGGAGATGATGTGTTCAAAACTTAGTGTAAATATTAATGTGATCAAGCTAAGTGAAATCAGACATTTTGAATAAGTTGGAGTCTTTTAACATTGGAATCAATGAGCGATGGAACACAGTTATAAGCTGCCCCATTTCTATTTACTTGGCAAAGCATTTTTTGACTTTTTATCTTGTATTTTGTGCCATACCAGATAATAAGTTTCAGTATTTTAGTGCGTGCTGCTGTAAAATATATAAAATAAGATTATAATCATTGCTAAAGAACAATTAAGAGATTATATCTTCTAAAAAATGTCTAAAATTCTCAAAATATTATTGAGAAGAGACTTAGGGCCTCAGAAATCTGGCTTAGATTTTACTTTTTTCACCTGTACATATATGAAACATTTTTGAATCTAGACATTTACAGGATGAAAAGAATATCCACTCTAATTTGGCATCTCAGGAGAACTCACTAAACTTTTTGAACATGATAATTTTTAACATTTTGATATATAACACTTCAGAAATAATTCCAAGAATATATGTGGAAGAATCTATTTTTAGACAGAAGAGCTCTTTTGTCATTGAATAACTTAAGACTGCTCTAAATCAGCAACAGTAGTATTAAAAAAGTATATCTTTATTCTTTGACCTGGTCATTCACATTTTAGGATATATTGTGAGGAAATGACTAGAAAATAAGGCAAAGATTTACATACACTGATGTACATCACAGATTTATTTATATAGCAAAAAACCTTAAACCATTTAAATGTTCAACAATAGTAGATGCTTTGGATTTCCAGGGTGAGGTGATCTAATTAATGCTAAATATAAAAAGTAAATCTCTGTCCCTGCTGCTTGCTGCTCAGTATCCTATCTTGATGATTCTGCTGATTCTTTGTTGTTCTTTACTGCATTTACTCTACCATTGTCTTTTGAAGCACTATAAAATACAGATAAACAAAGGAAAATAAAATAAAAAGCATCCCTAATTCTTTAATCTAACCATAACTTTGTTAATACATTGTATATATTCATATAACTATATATACACTGTACGTACTTATATTTAGTGTATTTAGTATGTCTATGTGCGTGTGTGTGTATATATAAAATATGTGTATGTTATAATGAGATCATATTTGTATTTAGTATGCGTATATGCATATGTGTGTGTATATATATATAAAACATGTGTGTATGTGTGTTATAATGATATCATATTTGTTTTGGAACCTATTTGTTTCACTTAGCAATTCGTTACAAACCAATTTCCAAATCATGTATTATTCTTTTACAACAAAAATTGTAATGCTGGTATAACATTTTATTATATGAATGAATATGCCATTATTTAGTTTAATAGTTTTATGTGGGGAACATTTAGGTTATTTTCAGTTTTTCACTATTATAAGCAACACTTTTGTGAGCACTTTTCTGTACACAGCTTGTATGCATATCCAATTAGTATCTTAGGGTATAATTCTAGAAGTGGATTTGCTGGATGTAAGATGAATGTTTTAAAGTCTTTGATAAGTGTTCCTAAATGATCTCAGAAAACCTGGGACCAATTTATATTCTTATATGTAGAGAATAAATTTACTTACCTAATACCCTTGTCTATCTGCCTCTTCTGCTCCTGCCAGCACTGGCTATTCACAATCTTCAGAATCTGCCAGTTGGTGTTAATGGAGGGAGAACATTTTTTCACATTTATTAGCCATTTGATTTTTTTGTGTGTGTTAGGGGGAGAATGTGAAATACCTGTTCATGTCCTTTGCCCATTTTCCTACTGATTTGCATGAATACATAAATTTTAAGATTACAAATGTGCATTAATTGCATATGAAGAGTGTATAGTTGGTTTAACTTTGGTTCAACAGATTTAAATCTTGTGATTCCTTGAAGTAATTAGCTCCACCCCCCAATATGATATTTATTCTTTATTGAACTACATATTTGAATATGTCTACTTCATATGCTCATTTATATTTCCCCTGTTGACATAGTTATTATTTATAAGCAATTAGCTCACTTTCAAATCATGACCATTTTAGTCACAGGGCTGCTTATGGCACATTTTCATTTTATTTATGCTTATTTCAATGAAGAATAATTATGAACCTCTTATTTGCTCCCTGTAGCTAAGAGGAATTTCCCTCACATAACCTTTCATTTCTTTTCTTATTTCTTCTTCTTTCATCTCTTTTTTTTTTTTTTTTTTTTGGCTGTGTTTCTGATTCATAAATGCTTATAAGATGTTAGGAATTTGGAAGGATTTTGCCCTGGATAAGATTAAAATTTAAGGTGCTTTTAGAATATTTATTTGGTATTTGCTTCGTTTGTAAAAACAAAAAACAAAAAACTGCCCTTTATAACAAAATTTATAACTCAGTAAAATCTTTTTTTCTGCTGTTTGCTTCCTTGTGTAACTGCCATCTAGTGGACAATCTAAATGCTGCTCGGCTGTGTAAAATAGAAAGTTCTATGTAGGATATATGGAGACAGAGATTGAAAACTAATCAGAGATATCCTGTGACAATGTGTGTTTTCTGTTAGTGTGTACCAGATCAGATTATATAGAATAAAAATACAGAATCTCTCTTCCGGTTAGTCCTTTTAGGCTGATATTAGAGATATGTAACCTCATTATACATAAACCATTTTGTTCTTGTTACAGATACAGTATTCAGGAATTGAGGTTGAAAAATTGATTTGTGTAAAGATAAGCAGCAATTGTTTAAAAGAACCAGTACAAGTTGGGGAGAGTAAGTGAACCAGAAGGTAGGATAGTAATAAGTATAACAAGGGTCTAATGAGAGGAAGAGAAGAAAAGAGGAGAGAGGAAGGATGCACGGGGATCAGTCCAGACATAGGGAAAATACCTGAGTAGGGAGAAGGAAGAAATAGCAAAGAAGAAACAGCGAGCTGGAGCAAAGAGGCAACCTGACAAAGTTGAAATGGGAAAGGAGATTAAAAATGTGTCCAAGGGAAAAGAAGGATGGTATTTAATATCATATTTTAAAGTTCTGAACATCATTGCTTCATTCACAGTGTTCTGTAGGAGAAAATCTTTTATACAAATTTTAAAGTTTTAAGATATTTGAATACATAGGAATCCATGAATCAGTTCTGACATATGGAAGAACTGTCACTTTGAATGAATTTGTATCCTCTCCAGTACCTACTACTTTTCTTAGAACATACTAGGCACCTATTAAAATTGAACATTTATTGAATGAAATGTTCGTTGAATGAATGATTGGAATGTTTAATAGATTATAAGTATCTTTCAATGGTTGGAGCATCTACAATTTTCTTCATTATAGTTATTCAGTAGAGTTAGCAAGGAGAGTGGTTAGAAGCTAGAGGACTTGTTCTATTATTACAGAAGACTGTCTACACTAAATGATCAATTTATACATCTAGACTACACGTGCATGTGCATTGACTGATTTGCTCTTGCATTTTTCATATTCGGGGTTCTCATAATTCAGGGACATAGTGAGCAGAGTTGTGTTGCTTTTACCATGCATTATCATTTGGAATTTCATTGGAGTATTCAACTAGCAGAGACCTTCAAGTGGAATCTAGAACTCCTGATTGCCTTGAACAATCCAGGCAATCGAGAGTGCTGAAGAATAAGGTTAATCAATGTATGCTTTAGGAGTCTGTTATTAAAAAGAAGACAAATACCATTCAACAAATATTTATTGAGTTTCTGTTGTATGTCAGGCATGTAGTAGGCATGGCAGTACTACGATGAAAAGCATCTTATGGTCTGGTAAGTTTTTAAGCTAACTGGAGAATGTACAGACTGAAAATCTCTCACCTTCTTCTTTAAGAAATAAGTTTCAGCTTATATGAGTCCTCAAGCCTTAAGTGACAGCAGAATTTTAAGATGTCTCCCAGTGACCCAAGGCCTTATATAATCTCCTGTTGAGTGTGTGTGGAACCTGTTAATATGACATCACTCCTGTGATTATGTTACCTCAAATGGCAAAAGTGCGATTATCCTGTTTGGGTCTGACCTAATCACATGAGCCCTTTAAAGCTAGGTCTGGAGATCAGACACAGAAAAACTCAGAGATGCAAGTAGGAGAGAAATCTGAGGTAAGGGAAATTCTCTTACTGGCTTTGAGTACGAAGGAGGACATGAGGCAAGAAATGAGAATGGCACTAGGAGCTGAGAGCATGCTCTAGCCAATAGCCATATCAAGAAAAAGGGGACCTCAGTCCTGCAGACACAAGGCATTAAATTCTTTCAGCACCTATACGAACTTGGAAGAGTACCCTGAGCACCAGATGAAGACAGCAACTTGTGGACAACTCGATCTGAGACCTAACAGAGAGACCACCCCCCTGTGCCAGTACTTCTGGCCTAGTTCATCAATGTTTTATAGCTTTCAGTACACAAGTCTCTTGGCTCCCTAGCTAAGCTTATTCTTTTTGGTGCTATTATAAATGGGATTGTTTTCCTAATGTCCTTTTCAGATAGTTCATTTTTAGTGCATAGAAATGCAACTGACTTTTTTATATTGCCTTTGTATCCTCCAACTTTACTGAATCTGTTTATTAGTTCTATACTTTTTGGTGGAGTCTTACAGTTTTCTGTATAGAAGATCATGTCTGCAAACAGACAAGATTTTACTTCTTCCTTTCCTACTTGGATGTCCTTTATTTCTTTTTCTTCCCTAATTCCTCTGGATAGGACTTCCAGTACTTTGTTGAATAGAAGTGGCAAAAGTGGACATCATTGCCTTGTTCCTGATCTTAGAGGAAAAGCTTTAAATTTTTCATCATTGAGTTAGCTGTGGACTTTTCATATTGTAACCTTTATTATGTTTAGGTAATTTGTTTTTTTCTGTATATATTGTGAAGATCATATAATTTTCACCCTTTATTCTGTTCATGTGGTGTAGCACATTAGTTGGTATTTGTAGGATGAACCATCCTTGCATCCTAGGGATGAATACCATTTGCTATGTTGCATAATCTTTAATGTGCTACTGAATTTGATTTGCTAGTATTTTGTTTAGGATTTTTGGATCTATGTTTATCAGGAGTAGGCCTGTAGTTTTCTTTTCTTGTGGTGTCTGTCTGACTTTGTTATCAGGGAAATGCTGGACTTATAAGATAAGTTTGGGGGTGTTCCCCTTTCTGGAATTTTTTGAAAGAGTTTGAGAAAGGTTGGTGTTAACTCTTCTTTAAATGTTTGGTAGAATTCACCAGTGAAGCCATCTGGTTCTGGGCTTTTCTTTGTTGAGAGGTTTTTGATTATTGATTCAATCTGCATACTCGAATAGATTTGCATTCATTTAAAAAGTAACCTACCCAATTTTCAAAGGGAAGTATATCTGGAGACAGTTTGCATTCCATTTTTGTTTGTTTGATGTTGAATTCCTGGCGATTCAGGCATAAATAAGGAAAAGGTAAAAATTGCATCTGTAAAAATCTACGTATTCTATGTAACTAAAATTTTTGATAAATTAATTCTGGGTTTTGAGAAGGATGCATGTGTAATGAAGATTCCTGGGAAAGTGCGAGTGAGTCCCCGGACATCAAGTGTCATTTTTTTTTCTCATTGGAAGCATGTAAGATTACAGACTAATGACTATTTATTATTCAGAAGTAAGATACACCTAAGAGTTGTTTCCTTCTTCCCAGAGATTGGCCATTCCTAGGCAATGAGGAAAGAGAACACGTATTTTATAAATAATCTTTGTTTATTTTTATGTTTCTTAAAAGTTAGAGAGAAACTTTTCTCTTTGTGTTCAAATAAGACGAGTTAAAAGATGTGATAGGACAGCATCATGGATTCCTAATTTCTTCTGCAGGTTTAGATATTTGCACCCTATATACTTTTCAGTCATGTGCGCACACACCACACACACACACACACACACATACACACACACACACAAACACATACACACTTGCTGGAAGAATCACATGGCTTTCTTCATAAGAGACTCAGCTGTGCACTGAGGGCCTTCATAGCCGAATGAGCCACATCTATGCTGTGGCTCAAAACTGTTGGGACTGCTGAAGAATTCAAACTTCAGCAAAGGCCTGAAGCATTATGACTAATATCCAAGTCTTCTGATGCCCTGAAATATTTCGATTATTATTATTTTTTTTATTTTTTTTATTTTAAAAGATGACCGGTAAGGGGATCTTAACCCTTGACTTGGTGTTGTCAGCACCACGCTCACCCAGTGAGCCAACCGGCCATCCCTATGTGGGATCCGAACCCTTGGCCTTGGTGTTATCAGCACCGCACTCTCCCGAGTGAGCCACAGGGCCGGCCCTCGATTATTATTACTATCATAAAAGAATTAAAGTACAATCTTGATTAAGGGAGACTTAAAGTATAACAACAGGAACTTGGAAGAAGGGATTTCTAAAGGCCTTTGGGATTTTATCAGTTAACTGCTGTTGTATACCACTGGATATCAAGAATTCCTGAAAACAAAAACAAAAACAAAAACAAAAGCAGTGGTTTGGTTAATACCCCACATAAGTAGAATAGCAACCCTTTCCTTTGGCCTCTCTTTTAATAATGATTCTATCTGTACCTTAAAAGATGTGCATTTTTATAGTGATAGGAGAGGCTGAATTAGAAGGAAATTAGAGCTGGTGTTATATGTTACCCTTCAACGTTTCTGAAAGTTTCTTCCTGTGAGTCAGGCATAGCTGCTCTCAAGTGCTGATCTATGCTGCAAGATCAAGAAAATATACTGAGATTCTATCACCTAAATTGGTCTCAGTCTTGTTTTCATTGTTCCAGGCTCTCAAATGCTACAAATGGAAGAGACTGCTACCAGTGATACTTTCAATGATTACATATATGGAGACAAAACATATCAAATATCACAAAATTGGCAATGTATATTAAATACTTGTAACAAGATAAAAGGAATAATCGCCATGCTATTATAGACAATCAAGAGTCTTTGGAAAACTGTGGAAGCAACAATGAATTATCTGGTACTTTATTAGACCATGAAGTAAAAGCTGCCATAAAAAGTTATAAATATGTAATTTTCTAACAGTTTTCAATTGATGTGTATTAGCATTCAAATAGTTCACAGAAAAAGATTACATGCTTTACATCAGGTTTTCGAGTTCTACAAATCGTGGTGGGAGCAACCTCTTGCTTCACTGAATTATTCCATCTTTAGACAGAATGAAAGTAAAGACTTCCTGTTGTGTAATGGAAGTGCTTGCCTAGAAGGTCAGGAAACATTTTCACTTAGTTCTGCTACAGAGAATTATGAACTGAAATAAATGTAATCTTTGGGTCTCAGTTTATTCATTTTAAAATAATAAATTTTAGGACTTAAGATATTTAAGGCATTATTTATAGTCAAAAATATTTTGACTATAAGTAAAATATACAAATTTTTAAATGATCATCTTATGGATGACCTCCCTTGAAGAATATTATGACTCCTCTGTGTATATTTGAACATACTCTGCATCACTGGAGAGTGTGATCCTAGGGAGACTCCAAATTACAAAGTAGAAATTTTTTCTGCTTTCATTTCCTATTCTTCCTAAATATTTGAGGACTTCAAGATATTATTTGCCTAATATATCACGTTTTCCTGCAATATTCTAAGATTCAAGACTTTCTCAACTTCTATTACTTGTTTTTTCTCTTCATTGAAATCCTGCTTTTATTTAGATAAAATTGAGTGGTAATGATAAGTGGAATTTCATCAAAATTTGAAACTTCTGCTTTGTGAAAGACCCTGTTAAAAGAATAAAAACATAAGCTACAACATGGGAGAAAATATTGCAAATTATTTTCAAAAATATATGACAAAGAACTCGTATCTAGGGTTTGTAAAAATCTCAATACCCAGCAGTAAAGATTAATCAATCTTGTTAGGAAAAGGACAAAATACATGAAGAGACATTTCACCAAAGAGGATATACAGATGGCAGTAAGACACGATAAGATGTTCAACATCATTAGCCATTAGAGAAATGGAAATTAAAACTACAACAGATAACACTATGTACCTATCAGAATATCAGAATGGATAAGATAAAACAACAACAACAACAAAAAAACCCAGTGTCAAATGTCAAATGCTGGTGAGGATAAAGAGAAACCAGATCACTCACATTGCCAACTGGAATGTAAAATGGTAAAGCTACTCTGAAAAATGATTTGGCAATTCCTTAAACTAATAAACATGCAACTACCATACAACCCAGCAATTGCACTCCTGGGCATTTATTCCAGAGAAATGAAAACTTAGGTTCACATAAAAATCTGTACACCAATGTTCACAGCAGCTTTATTTGTAATAGCCCCCAATTAGAAACAACCTAGATGTCCTTCAGGGGGTGAATGGTTGAACAAACTGTGGCACATTTACACCGTGGAATACTACTCAGCAATAAAACAGAATGAACTATTGATACACCTCACAACCTTGGTGAATTTCCAGAGATGTATGTCGAGTGAAAAAAGCAAGGCCTAAAAGTTTGCATATTGTGTGATTCCATTTATAGAACATTCTTGAAATGACAAAATTATAGAAATGGAGACCAGATTACTAGTTGCAAGGGGTTAAGGTGGTGGTAGATGGTAGGAGGGGTGTCGGTGTGCTATATAACAAGACAACATAAGGAACCCCTGTGATGATGAAAATGTTCTATATCTTGACTGTATCAGTGTCAATATCTTGGTCGTTTTGCTTGGGGCAAACTAGGGTAAAGGGTAAATAGGATTTCTCTGTATTATATCTTACAACTGCATGTGAATCTACAATGATCTAAAAATAAAAAGTTTAATTAAAAATATATACATATTTTAAAAAGTTACTAGGTCAAAACACATTCCTCTGAAGGTATGGACACTTAAGGATAGTCTACTTCTTCCAACCTAATATAAATTTTAGAGAGCTTCATATAATATGTTTATGTCCTTTAAATAACTATTTTGTATAGCTGGAGAGCAAGGCTTTGTTCTATGTGTACAATATTTATATTTCTCCAGAGACATTGCAAGTTGTAAGTAAAAACTGAACTCTTTTTTAGATGTTGTATTTATCTTTCGAAACAATAGATGGCATCTGAGTTTCACAAATAAAATTCATGATTCATGCTCATGTATCAGAAAATGCAATTGCATTTTTCAAGTTAACTTAAAATTTAATTTACATTGTACTCATCTTAGATTTTAATATATTTATTAATTAAAAGAATGCACATTTTATTCTAAAATTAATGTTGAGAAGTTTTCTACTTTTTGGGAAAAATATGAAAATAAACTATAGATTTTATAATGTAATTTTTTGTCCCTTTGAATGTATTATAATTTATACATTGCAGGAGAATATTCTTTTCCTCTCAAATCTGTACTGGAAGTTTTAACTAAAATCAAGAAAATTCTAATGCATAGCAATTGTTAATTTTTCTAATTATAGTTAATATTCAAATGTGTAGAAAAATCTAATGCAAATACTCAATATATGAATGATACATAACTTTATTTTCTAATAAAGCTTACATTATTTGGAAATACTAGCCTTCTAACTCTATGAACTCTGACCACTCATATCTCAGGTGCCAAATGTTTTCTTGCTTCCCTTTCAGGATTTGAAATTTAATTTTGCGGAGCTATTTTAAACCTGAGGACCTGCCCTAGGTGAGACTAATCACTTCCTATTGTTTTCAGGTGTTCAGTACCTCTATCCCAGTTTAAAAATAAAAGCTTGAAACCTTCTGTGTTATTTCTCTAGCTGTTAGACTGTAAACTCACACACATATTCAGAGCTGTTGATTTTATTCTTTCCTAAGAGCCACTAGGCTTCATTGATTTTAAATATGTTTAAATTTTATATTTACATTCTTTTGTGGTGCCTATCAGCACACAACCCTGCAGGGAAAGGCCATGAAGAAAGCTACCTGCCAGGCTTGCAGTGATTATCTGGGTCCTGGGCTTCAGGTTTCAGGCTCCAAACCCCCCAGCCTGATAAGATAAAAGCCCAAACCCTGACTAAATGAGTGGTAAAAGCAATCCCAGATTTTCCATTTAGAGAATGGATTTGAATCCACGCTCAGCCATTTTTGAACTCTGAAACTATGGTTAAGTTTTGAAACCTACCTGATATTCAGTTTCATCTACAACATTTAATAACATGAGTACATCCAGATTTTTTTTAAAAAAGAAACAAGCTATACTAAGTTATTTTAAATTTAAATTGTTTAGTTTTCTCATGCACTAAGACTAACTAAATTCTTCACTGGGGAGAACATGGTTAAAAACTATATAGTATATGGGTTTCTTGTAATGTGGATTTTTTCCTAGTTGATTTACAGTCATTATACAGTATTGTTAGTTAACTGTTGAAATAAAATTAAACCTACTCAATTTAGAGGGAACTTTGTCTTTGTGTTCTGTACTAAAACATCTGATCCACAAACCGAATAGAAAATTCCATCAATTCCACTGCCCAGTGTGAAGCAGAACCTTCCCCCACCACACACACACTCACGGTAGGAGGAGAAGTTAAGGAGGAGGGCAGTGTCATGGTCTGTTGCTTTTTATTTATGAAAACATGGTTCTCATCTTGTCTGCACTGGATAGAAATGAAGTAGCACATCACAAACACTTTTACTGTTCACTTATCTGTGCAAAATGGTTTTCATAAGCAAATTTAAATAGGGGGGTTATGCTTTGATTTTTTGTACAGAACAAATGCTGACCTCATATAATCTTTCTGCTTGGCAATACTGCTGAGCTCAACAAAACCTGTCGGTGCTGTAAACTGTCTAATAAATCTCTAGTCCTGCTATATATTGAAAATAACACAGTGATATGACAGACACATCAGCAGTGGGAATGACTGTTCATGAAAAATTGGTCTAGCACTAAGATTAATTTTATTGGCATTAGTGAATGTTCTATGTTGTAGAAAGTCTTAAGATATCTTGTTATTCACATTCCTTATTAATCTTAGTGATATGGAAGCTAATTCTTTAACTGCTAAATTGTAGCTACTGTGATGTATTTAGTAGTGGGTAGTAGAGAGTTGCCTCCCTGACTGGTCCTCTTCTGATAGGTGCAGTTTATAGAGAATTTCACCTACTATTGTAGCTTGAGGAAACTGTTATTACATGAGTGGAGTGATTAAAAACACATGTATTATGTGTAACATGTAGCTTATCCAGTATAACAGAGTCCCAGAAAGAAACAGAATCAAACTCAGATAATATAAGACTTTAATAAAGATAGAATTTAGAGCATTAACAAGGCAGTTGATGAATTTAGAGACTACCAATATTGAGATGCCATTACTAGCCTGACAGGAGTTGGAGTTCTGTGATAAGAGGTGCAGGACAGGAAGGCAGTAGTGGAGGGATGAAAACACCATCAGGAAACACATCTTAGGTAGGGAGTGGGGCCTACACAAACTGCTTTCTCCTCTTGCACTCTGATCTACTGAGCCTCCACCTGGCTGAAAACAAATGGGAACCAGTTGGCAAGATGTAGTCCATAAGGTTCAGAATCTTGGAGCACAGATCAGGGCACAGAGAAAGGCTGGAAATTAATCTGGGGCAGGGTAGTTGGACAAAAGGTAAATAACCAGTAAACTCTGACAAAAATAAACTTTGTTAGGATAGACTTGTGTAATGGCTATTTATACATTTTTCTACCTTGGGCACAATTAGGTCTTAATTGCAAGGTATCCCCATTTAACAATACTTGGAAAAGTTCTTTAAATCAGAATATAATGAGCTGCAGCTCAGTGGCTTCTGTTATGAGGATTTACACTGGGGACTAGATGCTTCTAGTTAGTGGGTTTGGGTGGTGCCTTAATCCAAAATATCCACTTGCATCTCCTAATGTACATTGCGGTCTTGAAGCCCAGGAAGAAAAAGTCTTTGACCTCTGCTCATCAATGAGGTTCAGACAATTTTATGATTAAGGGGCTGCACCAATAGATGGTAGTTTTCAGCGATAAAGGGAAAATGAAGTCTGTCAATCCAGCAATGGAACCTGAGTTATAGGGAAGTACAGGTTACAACTGTATGGCTGATTTTGAGCAATTTTACTACTCCTCACCCCATTACCTGGTAAATCTTTGCTGAAACAGTATTGTAGTGTTGGTGATAGTGCTGGAACCAGAGGAAGTAGACTGCCATGCAGGGGCAGTGCCTTTCCATAAGGTTGTCCTAAACTGAGCTTTGAAATCCCAGGTTGGTTTGCTAGGGTAACCAGTAAAAGAGCTGTAACACTAAACACCAGAATATTTTATATCTCAAGCAACAGGATCCCTTCCCTACCATTTGTATCATTATAAGCCATACAGTATTTTAGCTGAGAACAAAAATTTAAATGAATTAGTGGAGCTTAACTTAAAGAAAAAGACTGGAGAAATGATGTTTTAGTTTTTCAGCACACGCACACAGAGAAAAACTTGTGGCAAAATTCACAATGTCTGCATTTTGAAGTAGTTCATTTAAGATAGAGGGAAATCAAATTTCTTCAAAAGGTAATATTTAAAAGATGTACCCAAACAGAATTTTCCTGTGTTTAAAGACAATAACCTTTGTATTGAACACATTTAATTTGCTAATAAAAACCATTCATTCTTAAAAATTTCTAAAAGGCATACTATAAAAAAGTACTTAGTTATCTCCCAAAAGGCTTAATTCCAAAGGATAAGGAAGCTCAAATTTAAACTTTCTTTATGACTGTGTTAAGTACATCTGTTACACTACTTTTTGCTATAAAATCTCTTTGATAGAAAGCAGCAAAAATTAAATCTGTGTTCTGCATGCCAAATCTTCACAGTGTTTCTCAGCTGTGTTGGCATTCCAAGCCAGGCTCTTTCTCTTCACAGTCAGTGTAATGAGCTATAATTGATGGTGGCAATGATGATGACAAAGCATGAAGTGAGTATTTCTCATGTAAGCTCATTCAAAGGGGACTTGAGCAATCACTTCTGTTTCAGAGTCTTTTAAGTTTTTATAATGAATTAACAAAATTATTTTTAAAATTCTCCATTTTGAACCTGATAGTTTTTGTTTGTTTGTTTGTTTTTGCTGGCCAGTAAATTTTAAAATTATTTTCTTATTTTGGAGGTTTAAAAGTAGATTTCTCTTCCAGGACTAAAGCTTCCTCCATTCTATCAGTGATCTTTTTTTCAAAGTGCTTATGATAGCTTAAATAGTCTTGAGAACAAAGATTATAAATCAAATATAAGATCAGTAAATATATGTTCTTTGTTCTTTTGGGGCTGCTGCAATTTTGCTGTGGATTTTCAAAGTAGCATGCAGCATTTTATATCATTAGCAAGTGGAATAGGTATACAACATTAAATTCAATAATGTCCTGGTAAGTTGTGCTCATGTACCCAAATACTTAAGCATGTGTATTGTTAACTAGAGTTTAATATTTATTTATGTTTTTAAGGTAACATTTGTGTACAGTGAAATGCCCAAATCTTAAATCAAGAAAAATAAATGCAGAGGCCTTCTAAAAAATATAAGAAATTCACTTAGGAATCATTGACTTGTCCAAACATGAAATCCTAGAGTTGAAAGAGACCATTAGAGGGCCTCACATTTAAATATTTTAATTCACTGCAAAAATGCTTCCCTCAAAGCATGGTGTTCCCTGGAATGACCCTTGATGAGGAACTTCAAGGAATGATGAGGAATCTGAAGTTATCCAAAGACTAGTATCCTTTCCTGGTTAAACATCTTGCATTCTTCCTATCTGAGTTTATTTATTTTCCTAACAGTATCTTTTAACTAGTAGAAGTATTAAGTTTAAGAAGTGTAATTTATTTTTTTAAAAATTCTTTTATGGCTATTGCTCTCTGAATCTTCCTTGAGAAGCCTTTGCCTACTCTAAAGTCATGGACATAGTCTCCTGTTTTCCTTTAAAAGCTCTATAGTTTTAGCTTTACATTTGGTTTTAAAATCCATTTCAAGTAATATTTGTGTATGGTGTGAAGTAGGAATTATGTTTAATTTTATTTTCATATTGATATCTAATTGTTCCTGTTGCATTTGTTGAAAAGACTTTTATCTCTTTACTGGATTGCTTGGAACATTTTCTGAAGATCAAATATGGGTTTATTTCTGAGCTCTCTGTTCTCTTCCATTGATTTATTTGTTGATCCTATGCCAGTGCCATACTGTGTGGTTTACTGTAGCTTTATAGTAAGTTCTGAAGTCAAGCAGTATAAACTCTTCAAATTCGTTTTTCTTATTCAAGATTGCTTTGACTATTCTAGGCCCTTTGCATTTCCAAGTACATTTTGAAATGAGCTTGTTTATTTACACCAAAACATTTTCTTGGCTTACGATTTGGATTGTTTGAATAATAGATCAATGTGTGGAGAATTGACATCTTAAAGAGTCTTTCAGTACATGAATATGCTATATCTCCATTTATTCTGGTCTTCCTTAATGTCTCTAGGCAGCATTTTGCACTCTTCAGTATAGAGGTTTTGTGTGCTTTTTGGTTAAATATGTTGTGCTTGTGCCAAGGGATTTTATTTTATTTATTGTAGATGGATTAAAATCATTTCAAATTGTTTGCTATGCGAGTACAACCATACAATTTTTTTTTTACATTTAACTTATATTATGTAACCCTGCTAAATGTACTTATTAGTTCAAGCCATCATATTGTGGATTCCTTAGGATTTTCTATGTAGAAAATCCTGTCATCTGCAAAAAGACAGTTTTTCTTCTTCATTTCCAATCTTTATGTCCTACCCCCTTTCTTGTTTTGATGCAGTGGCTAGGACCTATATTACAATGTCAAGTAGAAATGGTATGAATGGGCATCCTTGACTCGTTCCTAATCTTAGGCAGAAGGTTTTCAGTTTATCACCATTAAGCATGATTTTTAGCTGTAGGTTTTTGGTAGATGCCTTTTATAATTTTGAGAAAATTCTTTGCTATTCTTAGTGAATTTGTTTTTTAAAGTAGACTTTTCACATTGTTATTTTACTTTTACTGAATATTCAAATAAAAAATTTGGGCTTTTTCTACATAAACTTTTCTATATGAAATTTTCCTACATGAACTTTAGCCAAGTCAGGATTCCCTCAGTTTTAATTTGTGCAAGTTATTTTTATATTATAAATATAAAATTTCACATTTAATTCCATTTCTTCATTGAAGTGATTTTCTATTTTTTTGTTTACTTTTATACTAAATGATAACAGATAAACCTTAGAGTATTGCTTGGTGTATCTTTCTAAAATCAATATACCTATGGAAGCAATACACAGATCAAAATATGCACTATTCCCACTGCTGCAGGAGCCTCCTTTTCACCTTTTTCCTGGATGTTAAGCCACTGAAGGTTTCATTTCTATCACCATAGGTTAGTTTTGCCTGTTTTTGAAATATATATATAAATGGAATTATACAATATACACTATATTTGTATTTGCTTTGCTTCTTTTAATCAATATTATGTCTTCGAGTTATTCACTGTTGTTGCATATAGAAATCTTATGGTTTTACCATGCACTTTTTTAATTTTAAAATTTAATTGTACATATTTGTGGTACAGTGTGTTGTTTCAGTACATGCATATCTTGTGCAATAATTCATTTAGGGTAGATTTCATATCCATCCTCTGAACATTTGTCTTTTATTTGTGGTGATTACGGTCTACATCCTCTTTCCTAGCTATTTAGAAATATACAATATAATAATATTAGCTTTAGTCAGCCCAGAACACCAGAACTTATTCTTCCTGTCTACCTGGAGTTTTGTACCCATTAATCCACATTTCCCCTCCCTCCGACTGCCTCCTATCCTCTCTTAGGTCTAAATTCCTTCTGGAATTTTTGTGTATATTGTGAGGTATGGCTCAAAAATTGTTTTCACATGAATATCTAACACTAGGTGACTATATCTGTGTGTGGCTGTTTCTTGTCCTATTTTTCGTTCAGGTGATTCAATTGTCTATCTTTGTACCACTTCTACACTGTTTTAAATACTTAGCTTTATAATAGGTTTTCGACATCTGATAGTTTAAGTTGTCCAAACTGGTTTATTTCCAAGATTTCCTTTGCTGTTTTTGGCCCTATTCAGAAATCAGTTAATGAGAGAATGGTGTTAAATATCTATCCATGATTGTAAACTTGCCTGTTAGTTTTTGTGTAGTATATTTTGCAGCTCTCTTATTAGGTGCAATCTAATTTAGCATTGTTATCTTTTCCTTCTGAATTGACCTTTTACTATTATGAAATTTTCTTTTTTATCAGCAGTAATACTTTGTGCCTTGCCATCTACTTTTTCTGATATTGGCAGATACAGCACATTTTTCCTGGTATTGTTTGCATGGTGTATATTTTACCATCCTTTTACCTTTAACTTTTCTTTAACTTTTCTGTGTTATTATATTTAAAGTATGTTTCTTGTAACTGTATTTACATTTTATTTTTGTTATCTTTTAATTAAATGATTTGATCAATATACATGTAATGATATTACTGTAATATTTGAGTTTAAACCTGTCCCCTTACCATTTGTTTTTTTATTTGTCCAATCCTTTTTATACTCCTTTTTCCTCCTTTGTTTTCTTCTTTTGGAATAATTATTTATTTTTTATTATTGTATTTTTTTTCTCTCAGCTTATTAGTTATATTCTTTTAGTGGTTTCTCTAGAGATTAAAACATTCATATTGTTCTTAAGAAAGAAAGACTGTTGAGGCACCAATAAAGACCTAAGCTAATATTCCTGGCTGCTAGAAACTCTAGTTTTCTACTAAATGTTTCAGCATTAGGATCTGGCCAGCCATCCTATCACTGAACATAGGGCATCAGGTGCCCATCTCCCTGCTTCTTTCATGGAGAATTCTGAATCAGGTTTTCTGTGGATCACAATAATCAGGCCGGGAAATAACTTCAGTTCCTTGTTCAGGCTGGAGGAAGAAATCCATTGTAAAAGAAATCACTGATATACCAGCTGGAAGTCATTGGCAGCTGAGGCAGTGAGGGACTGACTGATCTTTATAAATTAGTTCATCCTCCTTGTTATGAGTCCTTTTTTCCAATTAGCTCATTCCCTACTTAGCTCGTTGAGGGAATAATGTAAGTGGTACACTAACCATGTGTGTGTGCATGCACATGTTTTCAATAATTTATCCTGGTATTGCCTAAACTTAAATGTTTTATATTTAACCTTAATATTTACAACAAAGCACTGTCTTATACTTCATAGAATAAGATTAATTTCATCAGTGTTGTGGATTGAATTTCCCCCCAAAATTCATTGAGGCTAAAATTGTGACCCAAAGTTCCAGGTATTGGAAACTTGGCCCCCACTGTGAAAGTGTTGAGAGAGTGGGAAATCCTATTGTGATGATTGAAAGGTGTGGCCTTAGGGAGTTGATTAGATTGTTGGACCATGCTCTAGTGAATGGATTAATAATGTTAGTCAGAGGCGTGGTTCTGAGGGCTTTAAAAGGAGAGCACGTGAGAGTTCCTCTCTTTGCTCTGCCATTCTCTGCCATGTGAGACCCCTGCATTGCTTTAAGGCCACCACTAAAGAAGACCTCTACCAGATGTGTTCCCTGGACTTTGAAATTCCCAGTCTCTGAAACTGTAAGCAACAAATTTCCCTTTCTTGCAAAGTACCCAGTTCCAAGTATTTCATTATAAGCAACAGAAACAGACTAATACAATCGGGTTACCCTGGCAATCCAGGAGACTTATTGTGAATTTTGGGACGTAAAATCCCATACCATTTTCTTTTTTTTTTTTTGTCTTTTTGTCTTTTTGTCTTTTTCCGTGTCTGGCAACGGATCGCAACCCTCAGTGTTGCCCCCGTACCGGACTGGGGACCGGCAACGGGATCGCAACCCTCAGTGTTGCCCCTGCGCCTCGCTCAGCCAGTGAGCGGGAACCGGTCTGTATGTGGGATCCGAACCCTTGGGCGGGAGCGCCGCCGCACTTCCCAAGCGGCGCACTATCCAGTGCGCCACCGGGCTGGCCCAAAATCCCATACCATTTTCTAAGATTATCAAAGGTTTGGTGAAATATGGATTATCCCAGTGGAAAATGGGATTAACAGTGGCTCCTTCTCCTTGAGGTTTAATTAGAAGAATTCTGAAGTAGGAGATGAGTGATGCACAAGAAATTTTGGAAAGTATGGGTAGGGTTTGTCTACCTGGTAAATGGCACAGAGAGTCTGTTAAGGAAATGAGCATTTTTCTTTTTGGTCCATCTTTATGGAGGGGACAGGCACATAAACAGGTAATTACTATGTAATGTGGTAAGTACAGGAAGCACAGAAGTCTATTGACACTCAAGTATTTCTAAATTAATGTTGAAAGGAATATGAATAGAAGATGGTAAGGAAATTAAATTGACCATAAAGGATAATATATTGAATAGTGTTTGTACTTTAATTTTCATCAAGTGCTGTAATTTAAATGGGTGCCTCTCAAGGTGAAGTTGATTTCATCAAGATCATTGTGTGAGTTAGTCTTGAGAAGGTGGAACATTCTAGGCTGAAGGACTATAACTTACAAAGTCAAAGAACTTGGAAACGACAGGTGGCTCAGTGTTTCTGAGCAAAGTAGGTAGCACAGTGGGAGGTGCCTGTGGGAGATGATGATGGAGAGTCCAGCAGGACCAGAGTACATGGCCACCATGCCAAGGAGTTCCAGCTGTTTGGTACAGGGATGTAAACCAAACCACTGAAGGTTGTAAAACCTGAGGGGAGTGGGGATCTGGAGAGATGTGAAACTTGATTTGGTTTGAATATTAGGTCCTTCTGTCAGCACTATGGAGGATAAAATGGAAGAAAAGAAATTTGAGGCAGGAAGAGCAGCTGAGGGGTAACTATAATAATTCACATAACAGAGTTCAAAAATCTTACTAAGATGGTAGGTGGAAAGGAGGAAACAGATTTCAAGGTAAAATTCTAAAACCTACAGAATTCCATGGGATAAAAAGTTTTCTTCTGACAGTACAGTTTGAGAGTCAATGTTTTATGTATTTTTTTAAATCTCCTCTTCACTTTTATAATAAATAACTGCCTCCCCCAGCCTATTACATACCATACATTAAATTGCTTTTTCATTATTTTTTAAAATGTATTTTTATTAGAAACATATTAATTGTACATATTTATAGTGTACGGAGTTATATTCCAATACAATGTTATATACAATGTAACAGTATACAATGTGTGATAATCAAATCAGGGTAATTAGCATATCCATCACTGGAAAAATTTATCATTTCTTTGTGATGAAAGCATTTGAGCTCCTCTCTTATAGCCATTTGAAAGCATACAATAAGTTATTGTTTATTATAGATTTTTAGCACTACCGTAAACCTCTAGAATTTATTTTCCCTACCTACCTATAATTTTGTATTTGTTAAACTTCTCCATTTCTCCCTTCCCACTTCACCTTCTCAGACTCTCTTAACTACAATTCTACTCTCTACTTCTATAAACTCAACTTTCTTTTTTTTTTGGTTTTGTAGCTCCCACATATGAATGAGAACATGTAGTATTTATCTTTCTGTACCTGATTTATTTCACTTAGCATAATGTCTTTCAGGCTCATCGATGTTGCTGCAAATGACAGGATTTCATTATTTTTATGGCTGAATAGTATTCCATCATGTCTATATGCCACATTTTCCTTATCCCCATCTGTTGATGGACATTTAGGTTGGTTCCATATCTTGGCTATTGGAAATAGAGCTGTGATGAACATGGGAGTGCATGGGAGTGCAAGTATCCCTTCGACATGATGATTTCCATTCCTTTGGGTGTATACCCAGAAGTGGGATTGCTTGATTGTATGGTAGTTCTATCTGTAGCTGTTTGAGAAACCTCCATACTGTTTTCCGTAGTGGCTGTACTAATTTACAGTCCCACCAACATTGCAGAAGAGTGCCCCTTTCTCCACATCCTTGCCAGCATTTGTTATTCTCAGTCTTTTTGATAATAGCTAGCCTAACTGTGGTGAGATGATATCTCAATGTGGTTTTGATTTTCATTTCTCTGATTAATGATGTTGAGCACTTTTTTACATACCTGATGGTCATTTGTATGTCTTCCTTTGAAACATGTCTATTCAGCTCTTTTGCCCATTTTTTAATTGGATTATTTTATTGTAAAGTTGTTTGAGCTTCTTGTATATTCTGGATATTAATCCGTGTTGGATGTATAGTTTCCATGATCTTTATGAAGTACCCTCATATACTGGGGCCTTCAAGAGAGAGCTTGGTGGCTGGAAAGACTGGGATGATGACATAACAAAGTCTGTATTGGGTGCATATTTCATAGCTATTTTTATTCCAAATTACCTTAGGATTTCAGTCTCTTGGTCCCTCTTCTCAGTATCAAAAAAGGTTTACATTTGGAAACTTCAGCTGGCTTCTCCTTAATTTGTACCCAAGTAAGCATCCAACTCATTGTATGACTTTTCAGAGACCTCAGAATCTTCAGCAGCTCTATTACTTATTCCTGGGAGAAAAAGAGTTTGTATTAATAACGAGAAAATAATCCCCTTCTACTGCCAATATATGAATTTTATAAACACAGGAGTGCCTGCTATGGTTTGAATGTTTGTCCCCTCCAAAACTAGTGTTGAAATTTAATTGCCATTGTAATAGTATTAGGAGGGAGGGACATTTTAGAGATAATTAGTCCATCAGGGCTCTACCTTCATGGGTGGGATTGGTGCCATTTTAAAAGGGCGAGTGCAGCCCCATCTTGCTCTGTCTTGCCCTTCCACCTTCTGTATGAGTTGATTCAGCAAGAAAGCCCTTTCCAGGTGCCAACCCCTCAATCTTGAACTTCTCAGCCTTCAGAACTGTGTGCCAATAAATTTCTGTTTATTATAAACGACCTAGTCTGTGGTATTCTATTATAGCAGACAAAACGGACTGAGGCAGTATCTTAAAAGATTTCTGAGTATATCTCCCATTATTTAAATTTTACCCATGAAGGTCTGTAGTGCCCTTGTTAGACGCATTAAGCAGGCCACTCGTAAGAGCCATTTCTCTAAGGATTGATTGAACTTGATGCAGGAATTGCCTAATCTAGATTTTTCCATGAAAAATAAACTTTCTTTCTTTACAATATTATAGAAATGCTAAAATAAATATTTATATACTTAATAATAATAACCCTGTGGCCATATTCCTTATAAATAATGACCATCTTGTTACAACAGGAGCTTTGTTAATATAGTGAATAAATTAGAATTATACAAATCTTTTTCCACCAGTTCTCTCCTCAGCAGCATAATTGCAGAGAACTATCTCTTTTATAAAAGATAAAGAAGACATCTCTGATATCAAGAACATTCTACATATTTAAAATACATAACCAATTCATCATTAAAAATTATATCTGATTTATGCCGCCATATATCCATCAAGAACTAATTATAATGAGGGTTAGTAGTAAGGAAATGATGGGGCATGGGGAAGGGAGCAAGAGCTAAGAAAGTAATTTTTTACAATTAGATTTTAGTTTCCTGTGGCTTAGAGATGTAACCCTGCATTTGAGTCTTTGATTGTTAAGGATTTCAAGTCTTTATTTCTAAGGGAATATAAAATATGGATCTTTGAAAATAAAATTTCTTGGCTTTATTTTGAAAAAAGTCTGACAGGAAATAATACTTCTGTGATGTTTTCCATCAATGTTTTCAATGTATAAAGTGCCATTAGTAGCACACATTTAATATGCTCAGAAGAGATTTTACCACTGTCTATTATCATATTGGCTCTTATTTCCCTATATATTAATATTTATTTGCTGAACATCCACAGCATGGTTGGAACTCTGGGGATTTAAAAAGTCAATAGCTTTACTGAGAAAAATTATATCTCTATCTAGAAAATTCACAAACTTTGGCTACCTACTTGCTTTTACATGAGTTTAATTTTATCATCACAATATCTCTAAAGTAGATATTGTTTTTGTACCTTAAAATGAACAAAACCCAGACATAGACTAGAGGGATGAAGTGACTTTAGCAAGCTAGTGGAATCCAGAGACTGGATTCAAGGTCACATTTTCTTATTTTAAGTCTAATGCTCTTTATGTCATTTCAAAATATTCCACAATAAATTAAAGAAAGTAAATTACTGTGATTGTTGTAAGCTCATTTTTAGAGGAAACATGATTAAATCCTCCAGGGAGAGGAGAGTTTCTCTCTTCATTGTCTTTGAGAGAATAAAACAGTAAGGGAAAAATTTCTTCCACAGTTTAATGAATATTTTATGGTAGAAAATGTTTTCAGGTTTTAGAAAGTGAGTCAAAGCCAAAAGGGGCCAAATGAGGCTCCTGAGAGCAGAATGTAAGAGAATGAAATAAAATACGATCAGGTAAAATGCCAGACCTTCATATTACCATGGAAAGTGTCACTCTCAGGGAAAGTGAAAGGTTGAGTCATTCTAGCCAATCATGTTATAAAATAAGCATCTTTTGCTAAGCATGATGATTACCCTGATACACCTGACTAGGGTATCCCAGTGTTGGGATATATTTAGTATGCAGAAACGATAAATTTGCACCCCCCCCCCCCCCC
>NW_007726133.1:981938-1031337 GCF_000696425.1 Galeopterus variegatus | reverse complement strand
TTTCCCCCCCCCCCCCCCCACTTAAGCTACATTAGAACTAGGTACAGAGATTTCAGTGAATTCAGGGGGAATATAGTTCTCTATCAAATTACCTGTGCGACACTACCCTGAAATATACCACGACAATTTAAAAAAATAAATCATTGTAGATGCACTGAACTGTCACTAAGCTATGAGAAAATAGGATTTTCAAGGGCCATTGAATGGTGTGTGAATTACATATAACAGGTTCTTTAGGTTCTCCAATTCAGGGACCTTCCTCTTGCTGCCCAGGCATCAGCCACAGTCTGTGTCAGGCAGGATCCCACGTGAATCCTCTCTGCAGACATAGGTTTATGGCTCTAATGGACTTGTCAATTCCCTGCTGGCAAGGAACAGAAAATCTAGTGAAAACTGTATCATTTTCAATCTTTTAAATGGCTTTTATGTCTATGCTAATAAATTTTGAATCCATAGTTCATAGTGTTTAGTTCGGCCACATAATTCTTCTAATATTGTTTACAGTCTCAAGAGTTTTAGCATAAAATGCTACTTTTATCATTCTAGACCTTTAAGAAAAATTACCTGACAGCTTGAATTAAAGGTAGTTTCTTTTTTAAATGTTATACGAAAAATCTTGTTTTTAAGAAGTACTAAACAAGCCTGAAACTTTTGTTTGGATATTTAAAAAACATACAAAGGAGTATAATAAACAAGCAATAGTTATATGTTTAAACTTATTTCTTACCCTAATTCTATGCTTCTATTTGGATAATTTTATTTGCTATAAATTATGCTATAGATAGAAAGCATGGATAACACACCAGAAGGCAGTGTGGTACAGTGAAAAGTGCAGGAGTCTAGATTTAGGTAATTCTAGTCTCATTTTTGTTTCTTAACTATGTGACCATGAATGAGTCATTTAATCTGTGTTTCATGGCTCTTATATCTAGGTGGAGATAACAGTATTTTCTTCTCATATGTTATTGACTGGTTAGATTATACCTTGTTATTTCCAAAAATAATACGTGAAGACCTCATGTCACTACTTACATAGCTCCTTGTGTTGATCAATACCACTGCTGGGTAATACGATGATTTATATTGAGTGATGAGAGGTATTTCAGTTAGAGTTGAAAATAAGCTCAAAATAAGTAAAGGTTTTTTGTGATCTTGAATAAACAGTAATTGAATATCCATAATGAGGGCTGGAAAAGAGTGCTCCTCAACTCCATGCAGAAGACCTCACCAGGTGTTCTAGTCCGTTTCGTGTTGCTATAACAGAAATACCTGAGACTGGGTAATTTATAAGGAAAGAGGTTTATTTGCTTACGATTCTGGGACAGCTGCATCTGGCACCGGCCTCAGGCTGCTTCTACTCATGGTGGAAAGTGGCAGGAAGCCAGCGGGTACAAGCAGATCACATGGCGAGAGGAAGCAAGAGAGAGAAGCAAGAGAGGGAGAGAAGGTGCTAGGGTCTTTTTAAGCAACGAGCTCTGGCAGGAACTAATGGGGCGAAAACTCACTCATTAATCCCCCCTCCCCCAGAGAGAGCATTAATCCATTCATGAGGGATCTGCCCCCATGACTCAATCAGTTTCCAACACTGCCACATTGGAGATCAAATTTTCACAAGTTTTGGAGGGGACAACATATCCAAAGTCCATCACCAGCGTACTGTATTCAGTTCTGAAAAGGCTGGAAAAGAGCTTCTCAAATCCACACAGAAGACTCACTTTAGGAGGTCCTTTAATCAAATTGAGGAATATATACGGTTGTGCAATGAGCATGACTTTGGGCCACTGCTTGGGGACACACATGACAGAACTAAAGATATTTCACTTGGAGTATGAATGAATTAGACACTTCATAGCTGTTTTTGATCAGTTGCAAGAAGGTCATGTGTAGCAAAGTTTGGATTAAATTTGTGAAGCTCTGGAGAACAAAACTAGGATAAATAGGTGGAAATAATGAGAAGGAGACATTTGACTTAACATTAAGTAATTTCTAATAATCAGACTAGATCTCAAAGAATCGTAGTAATGAATTTCGACAAATGCTGTAGGTATTTAATAGAGTCTAGACAGTTGCTTCAGAAAACTTTTGTAAAGAATTAGCTTAAGTTATATCTTAACTGTCAATGTCCATTTTCACATTAATATTTTATAAATTTGTCATTTTTATTATCATTTATTATTATTGGTTATTAAATTGTTAGAATAAAATAATTTAAATATTTATTTATAAGTCAAAATCAAATAAAATCAAATATATTTAGATCATTACATTGTTCTAGTTCATCACATTTTCTCAGGCTCATATTCTTGGAATATATATGACTTACTGATTCATAAATTGGTTGTGCTTTCTGCTTTATCTTTTCATGGTTTTCATGAGTTGTAAGAACATTTTTTCACCTTTGGCATCATCTTATTTAGAAGTTATTTAAAGAGTAAGTATTGGCGATATCTTAAGCATTGTCTAGGCTGATAATTTAAGATGTTCTTATTTCCCCCTCTAACATTTTTGACTAGTGGTTGTCCATTTACAACCACTTCAAAAGGCAGAAACTTCCTAGATCTTGAGGCATCTCCGGCATCTTTGGATAGGACTTATTTCCAGAAAATCCTTTCTTTATATTAACGTGAAATATTTCTTCCTGTCACTTGTTTTAGTTCTGTCCATTGGCACCACTAAGTATACATGTAACCCCTGTTCTACATAAATGGCTCTTTGTACCTTTGCTGCCTCACCTCCAGTCATGTCTCCTGGGATTCCCACTGCATTTTGAGTGTCATTATCACTCTTGCAACTTCCATCTGAATAATCTGGCTTTGTACATCCACGGTAAAGTAAGTTGGTATGTTGTTCAGAATGATACATAATCCTACTGCAGTTGTGGTCCGGCTATAGATGGCAGAACAGGCTGTCTCTTCCCTTGTTCTATGGTCTGTGTTTCTATTAGTGCAGCCTAGGGTTCTAATGGCTTTTTGTAGTAGTTGGAACTTACACCTGACTCATTCATTCAAACAATATGTATTGAATGCCCTCTATGTACTGTAGTCTCTTCTAGGCAAATAAAACAGTAAGCCAAATGAACAAAAGCACTCATATATCAGAGAAATATATTTAATGAAAAATCCTTATTTTTTTCCGTAAGGTCCATCATCAAACCATAGACTCCACCTTGAAACAGGACATTATCATTTATTCAAGTGCAGTTCTACGTTTTTTGAATTAAATTTCATCTTGAAAATATAGTATATTATTTTAGCATTCTGAGATTTTATGGAATCTTGGTTTACAATGCATTTACAATGACTTGGCTGTGTGAATGAAAGTGATTAAATTTGTATTGTTATTCACATTAAAGATTGAAATGATAGATTTAAAGGCTGAAGACCGAGGCACATGGTGTGTGACTAGAAAACTCCTACAGAATGACATATAACACATTATTCAGTACCTTTGGGTATGGACAGTTGACTGTATATTTGTCCACTTGACTGTTTCTACATATAACTTATGTTGCTGTCTTTTGTGTGACAATGTCAGAAAAGGCTTTGCCAAATGCCTTACTGAAGACTCAATTGCCAAATTTTAAGATAACCTAATCTGAAGCATAATGTTCTTTGCTTGTTGCAGCTCAAAGCTGGTGGATAAAGAAGAGAAAGGAGAGGAAATGGCTGTATTTCTTGTCTCTAGATCTGAACATAAACAGATCTGACTATAGTGGTTGACTCCTCAAAGGAACAAGGCCAGACACCCCTATTGTCCAAGAAACTAACTGGCTCAGTTTTAATGTAACTGTAGCTCATATCAAATATTAGATTTCGTGTGTGAAAAACAGTGAGTGAGATAAAACCCAAGCAGTTGTCACTTCTTGGGCATCAGGGGAGTGGGCAGAAGTCACTCGGATTCTCTTTGGAGCTCTGTAACCTGGGAGGAGGGATAAAATGAGCAAAGAATATAAGTGGGGCATGTGTGCTCTGGGTTGGTATTTAGGTCAGGGGTGTGATCTTACAGGGGTGTCACAGAAAGGGATGAGTCAAAACTAAGGAGTTATGCCATTGGGAGAAGCACAATATTGTAGGCTGGCCCAACTCAGGAAGAAAATGCTGTAAATGAAGTGAAGAGTTTCTCCTTGGTGAAGTGAAAAGGGCTGGTATGAGGAGGCTCGGGACACATTGTGAGTTAGATCTTTGTATCCAAGGTCTTAGAGTTCGGGGCTAAGGATTTCAGTTTGATTAAACAATTATGAAGGCAAAAAAAAAAAAAAAAAAAAAAATGACTTATGGCCTCTATCCTAGGTCCAGTGGGGAAAACTTAAATGTAAACATATTATTATAAGTGCTATAAAAATTATGTAGGAGACACCTACAAGATTAGAAATTAAGAAGAGAGATGACACCAAGATTGAAGATGATAATCAGAAAGTTTTTTTGGTAGATGGGGTCAGGGATAACATTTTGAGATATCAGGATAGAGCATTTTTGGTTAAGCAGACAGAATTTACTGAGCACCAACCATATGTAAGGCACTGTACTGGGCCCTGGAAATATAACAATGAATGAGACTATGCCCCTTTACTCAGTAAGCTTATTATCAAGCAAAACAAGAATCTGGAAATGCTGTGGATGATGCTTGGGGAAAAGGGCTGGAATTAGGCCACAGGGGACCATGTAGTATACTAAAAAGTCTGGGTTTTAATCTGTAGACAACAGAGAGTTATTAGAAGATTTTAAATGGGAATGCAATAGGGCAAACTTTGTATTATAAAAAAAAATAACTACTGTCAGTGTGGTGGAGAAAAAGTCAACTGGAAGCATTATTGATTTATGTTTTAAATCTTTTTATATTCAACAGCTTGAGATTTACCAGTGATTTTGGTAAAAGACTAGGCATGTCAATGAGGCAGCCTAGGATTCATTTGTAAGGATAGTAAACATAGTTCACAGGTAATAAAAACTTAAATTTACTAGCTTAAACAAAAAAATCTATTACCTCAAACAGTTTCTGAGGATCAAGAATCTGAGAGGTGTTTAGCTGGGGAAGTCTGGCTCAGGGTCTTTTATGAGGTTGTGCACAAGATGTTGCACAGGTGTATTAGTCTGTTTCTGTTGCTTATAGCAGAATACCTGAAACTGGGCAATTTATATAGAAGAAAAATTTCAGAGGCTGGGAAGTCTAAAGTCCAGGGGACTCGTCTGGTGAGGGCCTTCTTCTTGGTGGGAACTCTACAAGTCCTGTGGTGACCAGGGTATCACATGGCGAAAATGGGCTGATCATGAGCACTAACCTGCTCTCTTGTTCTCTACATAAAGCCATCAGAACCACACCCATGACCACCCATTAAACCATAAATGGATTAATCCATTCATGAGGGTACAGTAGTTACAATCTAATCACCTTTTAAAGGCCCCACCTTTCAATTACCATAATAGGATTTCCTACTCTCTTAACACTATTATTACAATGGACATGAAGTTTCCAGTACATGGACTTTTGGGGACACATTTGACCCATAGCACCAGGACTTCACACAGCTGAAGGCTTGACTGGGGCTAGAGAATCAACCTTTAAGAAGGCTTACTCACACATGGTTTGGTTGCAGGCCTCAGTTGCTCACTGACTGAAAGAATGAATCAGTCTGTTCAGGCTGCCATAACAATATACTAGATGGCTTAAAAAACAGAAATTTATTTTCTAACAGTTCTGGAGGCTACAAGTCTCAGATCAAGGTGCCTGGCGAAGTCTAGTTCTCTTCTTGTTGTATAGACCTTCTTATTATGTCCTCACATGGCCTTTCCTTGGTAAGTGTGTGTGGGGAGAGAGACAGAAAGAGTGAGCTCTCTGGTATCTCTTCTTATAAGTACATTAATCCTATCAGATCTGAGCCCCACCCTTATGACTTCATTTAACCTTAATTACTTCCTTAGAGACCCAATCTCCAAATACAGCCACACTGGGGGTTAGGATTTTAACATACAAATTTTGGGGAAACACAAACATTCAGTACATAAGATAGGGAGAGAAAGAGAAGACAACCACACTGTCTTAAATAAGTGTAAACAAATGAGCATGGCTTTATTCTGATAATGCTTTATTTGCAAAAATAAGCAGCCAGCTAGATTTGGCCTGTGGAGTGTTGTTTGCTAACCTCCTCTGCATATTTTGTAGTTCTTTGATTTGCTAGTCTAGTACTCTATCAAAAAAGGAATTAAAGTAAAATATACACACTTTGTTCTAAGTGATCACAAGCAAGGGGCTGTTGATTTTGGATTCCTTTTCTAAACATTTACATACCCTGACTCTAATAATATAGTCTAACATTTTGCATGTTATTGATACTGAGCTCACTGCTCTATAGGATCTATCTTGTCTTTTGTTTGGACAATTGAAAGCATATTTTCCCATATTTCCTCTTTGTGTATTTGTATGTTTTTAAGAATTGATGTCAATAATATGACATTTCAATAGCAAATATTTTTAGTACCCTGAAATATGGTGTACCTCTACCTGGGAATCTGAAATCATTTAGAGAAGCTAGATTATCTCTTATAATCTCTTTTCTCATCATGAACTTTAATTTTTTTCTCTTCAGTATTCTATGCTTCTCCTTTTAAAGTTTATATTTAAAAAAGGGTTAGGAAAGCTCTGTTTTCCATTCATCATCCATTAGTATAACACTATTTCTCAATAGCATACTGGGACGTGGGCCACACATCCCCCTCCTGCTGCTCGTCCTTTCCTCTGCTCTTTCAATAGCCCAACTTCTCTGAGTTATTTTTACATGCTGTCTCTACTTTTTCACCTCCTTCCCAGTCCTGGAAAAAGAAATAGAACTACAGATCCGGGAAGCCCAAAGAACACCAAATACGATGAATCAGAGAGATCCACACCCAGACACATTATAATCAAACTGTTAAAGATAAACCCAAAGAAAGAATTTTAAAAACAGCAAAGAAAAAGTTACTTGTTACATACAAGGACCTTCCCCACCCCATAAGACTATCAGCAGATTTTTCAGCAGAAATGTTGCAGGTCAGAAGGGGGTGAAATGATAATATTCAAAATCTTGAAAAAAAAAAAAAAGAAAAGAAAACCTGCCAAACAAAAAACTGCACCTTGTAATCCTGTCTTTCAAAAATGATGGTGAGATAAAGACTTTCTCAGACAAGCAAAAGCTGAAGTCTAGACCAGCCTTTTAAGAAATGCTGAATGTACTTCTTCAAGGTGAAGGAAAAGGACGCTAATTAGTAACATAAAAACATATGAAAGCATAAAACTTACTGGTAAAAGTAAGTACATTGTCAAATTTAAAATACTCTAATATTGTAATGGTGATGTATAAATTAATTATATCTCTAGTATGAAGATTCAAAGACAAAACTATTAAAAATCACTATAGCTATAATAATTTGTTAAAGGATGCAAATTATAAATAGATGTAAATTGTGACATCAAAAACAAAATGTGAGTGTATGGGGGTTAAATTGTAAAGTTTTTCTGTGCAATCAATGTTAAGTTATCAGCTGAAAACAGACTGTTATAAGATGTTTTATATAAGCTTCAGGGTAACCATAAGCAAAACCAGTAGTAGATATACAAAAGATAAAAAAGAAAGATTCAAAGCATACCACTATAGAAAACTATCAAACCAAAAAGGAAGACAGCAATCAAGGCAGAAAGGAAAAAAGGATTTACAAAACAAACATAAAACAATTAACAAAATGGTAAGTTCTTACCTATCAATAGTTACTTTGAATGTAAATGGATTAAATTCTCCAATTAAGAGCCATAGAATGGATAAAAACACCAGCCTCAACTATGCTGCCTGTAAGAGACTCACTTCACCTTTAAGAACACATGTAGATTGAAAGTGAAAGGATGGAAAAAGATATTCCATGCAAATGGAAACAATGAGAAAGTGGGGGTGGCTATACTTATATCAGACAAAATAGGCTTTAAGTCAAAAACTATAAAAAGAGACAAAGTAGGTCACCATATTTTTTATGGCAGAGTATTATTTCAAAATTAAGATATAGTATGAAAAATTACAATGCTTATTTTTTAAAAAAGATGGTGAATAGTTATAAACTTGAAATTTACTTTTGAGTTGTGATGGCTAGAAACTTAGAGAAAAACAGCTGATTATTATAAAATTAGGTGGAGAACTCAAGAAACATTTTATCAGTGATATAGTTTACTTAAACACATAAAGACCTGCTTTGGGGAGGGGTTCCTACAAAGATTCTTACTAAAGCTATTGTATCTATCAGAATGGCAGAGATGGGAAGAACATATATATATAAATGTTCAGATAACTAGAATAGATGTTGCAATGAAGAATGATCAGAATTTCTGCTGAACAATTAAATGGATCATTAAAAAACAAATTTTCAGCAAACTGAGAATAGAAAATAGATTATGAGGAAATTTCAAATGCCAAAACAGACAAATGTTAGTTTTGTTAACAAAGATCTACATGCCTAATGGGTGGGGCCTGTCTGCTTCAAAGAAAATAGAATAAGTGTCATATAATGTTCCTAGGGAACTATGGAGATAACTCGTTATTTGGATAGAAACCTATTCATTGTGATTTTCTTCTTAAGTCTGTGCTGGATGAGCAGAGAGAATCTAGGTAATAATAAGTGGGTGGAGAAAGAAAGATGTGAACAAATAAACTGATCCGGAATGAGGATGATATCAAAACAAACTAAAATGGGGAGCAGATATGAGGACCATTATCTATGTAAATGAAACGTAACCTGGCTGCAGCCAACTGCTATTAAAATTTTGGCTGACTTCACTTTAGAAGAGCCAGGCTTACATAGAAATGGGCTCTAGGTCAGTTAGCCAAAAGCCAATTCACCAAATGATGAATTCAACAAATGAACTTGTTTCTTTTGACTTTACTAATTTTAGTGAAACAGTTTGTTTGTCTTCATAATTGCTTTTAAGTTATTATCAATTTGTTTCTCCTCTAATTTGCTGAATAATATTCTTTCTGTTTCTACTGCAGCTGGAGACCAAGGGCCTGAGGGAGGGATAGACTGACAGGTATAAGGACAGGTTTTTGATTATAAAGAATTCTTATCAATACATTTTTCATGAATATATTCTTTATGGATATAAACTTCATGCATATATTCATTTAATTTGTATTTATAAACAAAATCTATCCTTAGGAGAATAGATTGTTATAAATATATTTTTCTTAGGAATGAAAATATGTAACTGATCTTATGAATATTTTAGAATATCAGAAATTTTATGTTTAATTCTAATTTTATTCTTGAATTGAATCTCCTCTTTCTCTCTCTCTCCATACCTCAATTCCTCCTCTTTATTCTCCTCAAATGCCAGCTCCTTAAAATGGTGTCATAAAGATATAATAAGAACCAGCCAACACAGTTAGACAAAATAAATAAATTAGATTAATTGGTGAATTGTCTGACTTCTGTTGGGATGCAAACTTGTTTAAGGAAGGTTAATTTCTACAATTTCTTAAAGAAAGGATAAGGATGATACTTTGCTTATAAAAAGAGCAGAAAAAATTACCTAGTTATTAGCACAAATGCTTGGAATGAGCATTTTATAACAGTTTTAGTTCATTCCTATATTGACTGCATCTTTGTTACAATTTGCAACTTTAATGCGAGATTGATTTAGGGCCTATCTGACTATTATGCATGATTTGTAATCCTGCAATGGATTTGTCACCTCCCGCTGCATCAAATGTAAGGGAAAAAAAGAACTTATGCATTATAATCTTTTAGAGTATGTGTGTATGTATTTTTTTCCTGAGTGTGATGGAAAGCAGTAAGCTTAAGGAAAAAAGAAAAAAAAAAAAAAACAAAGGAAAAGAAATCATATCAAGATATTCATAGTTGATGTATATCATTTATAGTTATTCAGATAATGCTATTAAATAAGCAAATGCTAAATTTAAGGAAGGAGGGAATCGTCTTTTAGTTTATTTTCTTTGAGAAATTTAAATAAACCTAAAGTAAAAAGCGTACATAGAAAGCAATGTGGTCTCTCAAGACTTTTAGTAGAATGGCTTGATCAGAGCTTCCTACCCTTCCGGTGGTCCACTGTAGCCTGCTGTGCTGTGAAGGGGCAAATTACAGCCTTTCTTGGTTACCCCTTTGTGCTGTATGACTGTGATTTTTTTCTATGTGTGCCATGATGTAAGGAAAATAGAAAGTACTGGCTGGATAACACTAATATTACATTTTTTTTTTTTGACTTCAGGCTTTAGGGATTGTGAGATCACCCCTTCTATACTGATAGCCTCCAGGAAAAGCATTAAAAAAAAGTCAATGAACCATTTTTTTCCTTTATCTTCTTAACAAGTTGACTAAAAAAGCTCCTTAGCAACATTTTTTTAAATTCAGTGAACTTCACAGATAAAGCAAGTGAAAACACCGTCAGGGAACAATACCTCCACTTCCATGCCTTCAAGTTAGATGTAATGAGTAGACAACCTGAGCACCATGTGCAAACAAAAGCCATTTTTCGGAGACTCATTTGGTTACTGAAGTAGAGATTTAAAAGGTAACTTTCATGATAATTAAACCAGAAATGAAATAGTCTTAGAAAGGTAAGCAGGTGATAGCCTTCTGCTTGATTTCTAGATCTCTATTACCTGAAAATTCATGTGAAAGTCAGAGGCAGGAGTTGAAATGACGGTGTCATTTCACTAGGAAAAAACAAGTTTCAAAACTGAAAATATTAATAGAGACTTACTAACATGGATAATTGATAGAAAACTAGTCTGAATGAACGGAAACACTGTATTGCAAAATCTATCCAAAGAAAGGAAGGTTAGTTCATTTCAAATTCACGTAGTTCCTCTAATAAGCTTAATAAAATATGTCCTTGTTAAATGTCCTTGTTTATCAGATGGAAATGATTCATGATCAATGTATTAGTTTCCTAGGACTCCTATAACAAAGCACCACAAACTGGGTGGCTTAAAACAACAGAAATTTATTTTCTCACAGTTCTGGAGGCTAGAAGTCTGAAATCAAGATGTCAGCAGGTTGTTTCCTTCTGATGGCCTTGAGAGGGAATCTATTCTGTGCCTCTCTCTTAGCTTCTGGCGGTTGCCACCAATCCTCGGCATTCTTAGTTTTCTCGATATATTACTCCAGAAAAATAACAACAATAACAAAAAACAAACAAAAAATACGTGTGTTACTCAAGTGTCTGCTTCTGTCTTCACATGGCACTTTTCTCTCTGTCTGTCTCTCTGTGTCCAAACTCTTTCCTTGTTTTATAAGGACATCAGTCATTGGGTTAGGGCCCACCCTAGTCCAGTATGACCTCATCTAAACTAATTATATCTGCAAAGACCCTATTTCCAAATAAGGTCACATTCTGCATTCTGTTTCGACCTGAATTTGGGGGAGCACTATTCAACCCAGTACAATCAGTATACTAAACCACCAGCCTGTATAATAAGCTTCAACATCCCCTGTTAGTGAGTCGTTTTATATATGTAAATACATCTGTAATGCTTGGAATTGTTTCTTAAGAAATGAAACTTGCTATATCTATATTTTTATTACTAATTTCTTAGTGACTCTTTATTATTGATATGACAAATATAAACTTTAGCTCATTCCCTCTTTTAATTACCACATATTCCAAATGTATTAAATTAGAACAAATGATTTTATGGTCACAATTATACTTAGAATTCATTAGTATAACCATCATCTACATAATGACCCCTAAATTTTTTTGGAGGATAATAATCTGGCAAAAAAGGGAATGCAGTAAAAGTATATTTATATCTTAAGTGATTCTCTTCAATTAAACAGTTCATGAATGGGATTTGTTCATATCAATATATGTTGTGATATAAAGTTTTCCTACCAAAATGTTTTCTTTCATCTATATGGATATTTGCAATAGTCATGACTGCAGGAGAAATAAATTATAAGCTATGGATGAAAAGTATCACATTGGGTTGCCCTGATATCTTCCTGTCCTCTAGTATCCTCAAGCCAACCTTATTTTAAAATAAAAAAAATATATATATTGATATTTGTGCTGCTTACCTGGAGAAGTCCACTGGTGCCCTCCCCTAAACCTTTGATGATTCCCAAGTAATGGGGAGTAGAGGTTACCTTCTATCTACCTGTATTTTAGTCAGTGCCAGTTCCTTTCTCTTAGCTGTCACTCTGAGCACCTGCTGCTGTGTTCTCTTTCCCTGGCTGGCTTCATCTCATGCTGAACAACATCCCTTTTCTTTCATTTTTCCATAATATCACATGATTGTCAGATTTGGCAGTCTTTCATCGAAGTTTTGGTGATTGCAGAGAGCCTTCCTGGAAAAACAAAACAAAACAAAAAAAACTTAAATATTAATTACTTTCACTGTTCCTAGAAACCTCCTGCATTATTCAGCACATGGTCATTCTCACTTGCCATGTCCCTCTGGATACTCCTATCCTGCCACCATATTTCTGGGCCATGTTTTGTTTTCTCACTATATCCTTTCTTCTGAGTTGTTCTCAAAAATGTCACATTTTTCCTTCTTAGTTTTGCAGAACATTTTAGATTTTGCTTTGTTTTATTGTCTCTTTCCAAACCACACCCTTGGCAGTAGAGGAGGAATAAATATAAACTCTTTCGTCTTTCATGCTCAAAGAGGTCCATCAAGGCATTCCTCTAGAAAAAAAAAAAAAAAAAAAAAAAAAGAGAGAGAGAGAGAGAGAGAGAAAGAAAGCACCACCTCAGATTAATATTGACATTTTCCTTGAAAACCAAAGACATGGTAGTCAGTGAACTGTGAACTTATCTGTAGGGTAAATGCTGGACATAGACCTATTCCCCCTCCCTGTGCATACCAGAGTTCCCTCACCCCAATGGAAAACTACCCCTAGCCAAGGTAGTTACCCAAGGAAAGGCACTTCCCCTTTAAGACAAAAGGAAGATTGGAGGAAGCAGGGACCCTAAGTAAATTAGCACACTGGTGTTGAAGCACTCTGGCACCAGGAGAGTAGTGAGTAGATAAGCCAGATCTCCCATGTGCTCTGACTTATGTGAGCTGGCTGAGGGTCTACAGATAAACATGCAAATGATTTACACCTCTACTTTGATCTGTTCACTATATAATTGTTGTATGTACCCCGTGGCAGTGGTGTGGAATTCCAGCTGATCAGCCACTGTCCGTGACTTCTGTAAATCTAGTAAACCAATGTCTCTACCTATTGAACTGGGTGAGTTTTTTGGAATAGGCAAACACTACATGAGTGCTCTTTCAGATTTGAGGCTCCTGCGATACATTATCCTTAGACTTTACTGTATTCTTTGCTGACAACATCATTTTGATGACCTAGGAACAGATAAGTGTTCTAACACTCCCTAAGGGAGTGTTCTCAGATGTCTCCCTGTACTTTAGGATCTGTGTGATTGAAGGAAGGAAATTTATATTATAGACTCCAGAAGTAAAATGGACCTTTGATGCTAAGGAACTTGGAAAGTAGAGATGAGCTATCTGCAGGACCACATGAGACTTATAGAGAGTTGTTTCTGAATATTGTGAGGTCCATTACTTGGGAGCGACTCTCTTTAATTATGTGGCTTCCATAACTGTTTTTCTGCCCCCTTATTTGAGGAACAATTTATGCAGAATCTGTCTGCAGTAGAAAATCAACATCTGGTAAAAATACACATAAGCATTTGTTTCCCATCATAATTGTGATGTATCACTGTTCACATTTGACAGTGCATTTTACAAGAATGCAGAGTAATGAAATGACTCTCAATCCATATATCATAGGAGTGGCACAGTAAAAACAAGGCCAATGGTTTCTGATTCACTTTTTTAATCTATGAGAAAGTTCATTTTCTCAAGTATGGAGAAAACTTTAGGAACTATTTTTACCATAGCAAAGAGAATTACGTCGTATGTTCATAGCCAACCCATTAAACTTAAGTTTAAGTCTTCTAACTTTACAAATAGGTGGCATGTTCTGGGTCAGCTAACTGATGGGTGAACTTTCTCTGTATTTACATATATACTCTGTGGTCCAAAGCTGCAAAATGTGTACTATTAACTAACTCCCTACTCTTGTTTATGAAGTGTTTAGGCTATCATTCTTATCAGCCAAATGTAGAATAGTCAGGAATGTGTTTATAATAAATTAGTTTAATTTGAAGTAACTGGTCATGGATTGAGATTAATGATATTACTTAGTTTTGCATCTTCTTGCCAAAACCATGGGGAGTAACACAGTTAAACACAGCAAGAGAATAAGCTGTGATTGAAACGGATAATAAATCTGAGTTGTCTATCACCAAATAAAAGTGTCTACAGTAATTATGACCTCCAGTCTCTCTTGGGTCATAAAGTGCTGCAAAATATCTTCTCCCAGCTTCAGTGAGTGAGAGACATAGTCTCATAGTTATAATGTAAGGGCACTTAAATGGGATGACATATGTAAAGCATCTCGAACAGTTTCTGGCATTTGGTAGGGGAAAAATAAACTTTAATTTGCCCTTACCATTGCTTATGAGGTTTTAAAAAGGTAATGAAAGAAAGCTTTTCATGAAGGCTGCAGGAAAAATAATAATGCTATGCAGATCTTGGATAAATTTTCAAGAAATTTTCAGCCTTTGTAATGAGAATTTTGTGCTAAATTAGTTTTACTGTCCATTGTATATTACTCAGATAAGATGACACTAAATAAGTTACCTATTAAGTTAGTACTTTTTCCCTTTTAGACACAGAAATGAGTAAAATCTTAAATTTGGTATGGATTTACCTAAAAGGACTAAATACAAGAACTTCTGAAAAGACTGGGGCAGGAAATCGAAAGTTCATGCTCTCAGAATGTTTTGCCCCTGGTGCTGCCAGTTAGATTATTTGTCTTTAAATAAACATTGCCCATTTCAGTGTGTCTTAAATTTTTTTTCACCTTCCCATCTGCTTGACTTTGCCACTAGAGTTGCTCCTGGTACCCTTGTTCTTGAGGATTTTTCCAGTTATTTGATCACTTTCCCTGACTTCCTTTCTTTTCCTCTTCCTGGTAATAATCCAGTTCTTTCTCCTGACTTTCAGTTGCTGTCTTTGCTAGGGATTTGTTTGCTTTCCACCTGACTCAAATGTACTCTAAAGCCATACATAGTGATTTTTTGGCTCTGAAATCTAGTTTTCTCTCACCCCCAATTTCCATGTAGTCTGTGGTCGTGTCAAGGTGCTGCACGTGATGAGTGTTCAATGAACAGTTGTATATTTATTTCCTGACTCTTCATGTTCTTGATTCTTACTGTTTTCCTACTGCTGCTTCTGGGATTTGACAGGTTGTACTTATTGTAATTAGTAATAAACACACAGAAAGAAGACAGGAGGATTTTACCTAGTGCTTCTCTGATACCAGACTCAGACTATTCATTGGTAATTATTCACTGAGGTCACCCCCACCTCTGATTTGGAGCTAGAGATTATGTTGTACATACAGCATGGAGTAACATTTTGACTAAAGAAAGAAAAACACAGCGCAACAACTGTATGTTTTGTCTCAGAAGCCAAATATCTAGAGAGTCTCCAGTATGCTGATGTGTTGGTATGAAGCATTAGACATAATCTATATTGTTAACTATGTGGAAACATTAAACTAGTAGATATTTTATTTGGCATGATTATTATCTAGTGACATAAAATATTAAGGAATCTTAGTAAAAGAAGTTACATACAGAAAATAGAAATAATAATTTAAGACAAACAACAAAGATAATACATTAAAATATCTATCTTAGTTCACTTGGGCTGCTGTATGACAAAATACCTTAGACTGGATAATTTATAAACAACAGAAATTCATTGCATACTGTTCTGGAGGCTGGGAAGTCCAAGATCAAATTGCCAGCAGAATCTTTGTCTGGTGAGGGCTTGCTCTCTGCCTCATAAGATGGAGTCTTCTAGCTGTGATCTCACATGGTAGAAAGGGAAAGGAAGCTCCCTTTAGTTTCTTTTATAAAGACAGTAATCCCATTCATGAGGGCGGAACTTCTCAAAGTCCCCACCTGTTAATACTACCACATTGCTTATTAGGTTCCAACATATGAATTTTGGGAGGACATCAACATTCAGATTGTAGCACTATCTAATATGAAATAATCATGTTAATTACCTTTTACTACCCAAATTTATTTTTAAAGTCATGAGATATCAGTCTATATTTAGGTAGGTTCTATTTCTAAAAATTAATAAGTTAAGATAATTTTTATTCTGTGATATAAAAAGAAGTCAAAAAATTATACTTAGTTACCTTCGGCAAGGTTGATGTTTCTAAAATCAAAACTATTTGAAAGGAATTCAATCTTGAGTATGCATTCTTATTTTGCTAATGAAAACTTTGCTGCCATCAATGAAAGGAAAATATATGTATAAAAGATAGCTTTCCTTCACAAGTTTTATCTTAATTTTAAAAGAGTCTTGAGATATTATTAATGTCTAAGTAGGTTTAGAATTTCAACAATAAAGGGATACTCTCTGGCTGCAGCATTTTTGTATTTTTAATTTCAAAGTTTCTGTTATGGGATTCATCTACTGATTAACGACATTAGTTTTTCCATTTTTCTGCTAATCTTTTAAGCCACAACTTGAATGATCAAACAGAGATGGTAAATATAAATATTTAATCTGCAGGATTTTATGTAATCATTTGTATTTACCCAGCACTTTAAGTTTCTAACTCCCTTTCCTGTTGTTAGTCATTCACCCAGCATCCCTGTGCATATGATCTTATAAGCTTTGTTTCTTACAGAGGAGGCAGGTACTAGCATTGAGAAAATGGACCAGGATATTGGGCATCTAGACTTTTCTCTTTCCTCCTTGGTCGTGAAATATGCTAGTAAAAAATCTAATATATTTTACTTATTTGAAAGTATCACCTAATTCTTATGCTAGATTTAGGTTATGATGACTGGGGGCAGTGGGAAGAGATGCATGATACTTGGATGAATGGAGTATTTACTCAGGGCTGTGTTATTTGGGGAGAAGTGTTAAGAGTTTAATATATCCTTAGCACTTATGGTATGCAGGCTATAAACATGAATGTTAAGAACACTGTCTTCTGCTGCTGGCCCTATTCAGCTCTTATCTTACTCTTTGAATCTTGCCTACTTCAAATTGTTCCCCATGCTACTAACACAGAGCTTCTGAGCAGATCTCTCTTAAAGAAAATCTGTTATTTACTTCCCTGTGGTAAATTCTTTATAGGCTCTCTGTAGCTCACAAGAAGGAGGTCAAGTATGCAAAATAGTCCCTAACCTGTCTAGGCCCCCAAACTCACTGAGATCAGCAGCCATCTCAGGGCTCATAATGTAGTAATGAGCCATTTCTGGGACTATTTCATACCTCCACACTCTTGTTCTCTGTTCCTATTTCCTGGAACACCTTTCCTGATCCCCAGTTGGGCTAAGTACCTCTGTTCTAGGCTTCCATGGGACTCAGCCTCCCACTGTTTGCCAGAGCAGCAAGACTGATTGTCCTGGTCTCAGACTGGCCTCTTTACACTTTGGGTAAACTTAACTTCCTCAAACCTCCCATTCTTCATCTGTAAAATGGAGTGTCATAATAGTAGTGGAATCTTATAGAGATTAAGTTAATACTTGTAAATCTCTATAACATAGTACCTTGCACATTGTAAACATAAGAAATATTTCAGGGGCCAGCCCGGTGGCGCACTGCTACAGTGCGCCTCTTGGGAGCGCGGCGGCCCTCCCGCCGAGGGTTCGGATCCCACATACAGACCGGCCGCTCACTGGCTGAGCGAGGTGCGGGCGTGACACCGAGGGTTGTGATCCCGTTGCCGGTCCCGGTCGGGTATGGGCGTGACACTGAGGGTTGCGATCCGTTGCCGGTCACGAAAAAAGACAAAAAGGAAAAAAAAAAAAGAAATATTTCAAGTACAGTGATCGTATTTTTATACAATTTATCATTATCAGTAATTATCATCATTATAGTGGAAAAGTGAAGGGTGTGCGTTATGGGTTCAATGTTCCCCAAAAGTTCATGTATTGGAAACTTGACCCCCATGGTAATCACGCTAAGAGGGTGGGAAATCCAATTATGCACTTGAAAGGTGGTGCCTTTGAGAGGTGATTAGATTGTGAGAACTGTGCCTTTGTGAGTGGATTGATCTATTCATGGAGTAATGGGCACAGTTCTGATGGCTTTATAAGGAGAGTGAGTGAGAAATTTAACTCGCTCTTTTTAAAAATCAATTAGTTAATTAATTAATTATTATTATTAATTTTACATTCTAAGATGTTGTGGAGCTGTTGGTGTGGAGGGGGAGAGAGGAAGGTGGAGGGGGATAGAGTGGGAGGATGAGGAAGGGGGAAGAGGGGTGTGGTTGAGGCCTGTGGCACCCCCCTCTTTCCAGCAGAAGAGCCCAGGGGGCTTCAAGTAGCAGTTCCACTTGGCTGCACTGGATGTGGATTTCAGGGAGAGGGGTGTGGCTGAGGGCCTCTACTCCCCACCCCTGGGCTCGGAGGCCTGGGGTGATTTTGGTGGCAGCTTGGTGGTTGTTGCTGGGCTGCATGTGGATGTTGGTGGTGGGTATGGCTGAGGCCCTCAGCACCACTTCCCAGCTTGGGAGCCTAGAGCACTTCTGGTGGCAGCCTGCTAGTTATCGCTGGGCTGGATGAGGACAGTGGCGGTCATTGTTGAGGCCCTTGGTTTCCCCACCGCTCATTAGGGAGCCTGGGGCATTTCCAGTGGTGGCCTGGTTGACATTGTTGGGCTGGATACAATTATTGGGGGGGTTATGGCTGAGGCACTCAGTGCTCCACTGCCCTGGCTCGGGAGACTGGGGTGCTTCCAATAGTGGCCTGGTGGTCATTGCTGGGCTGGATGTGGATGTTGGGATTGTGTGGCTGAAGCCCTCTGTCCACTTAACCCTGGCTCAGGAGCCTGGGGTGTTTCTGGTGGCAGCCTGGTTGTCATTGCTGGGCTGGATACAGATGTCAGGGGTATGTGGCTGAGGCCCTTGGCCCTCTCCCTACCCTGGCTTGGGAACCCAGGGGGCTTCCAGTCCTTCTAGGTGTTATAGGTGTTTGACCTCTACTGGGTAATATCAAAATTTTGTCTCTGATCTGTGGGTGTTTTGTTTTTTTTCTTCCAGTTCTGTGTTGGATTATTAGCTACCCCCATGAGGGAGTTGGATGTGTTGTCCCCTCCAAAACTCATATAGATATTGATCCCCAGTGTGACAGTGTTGGAAACTGATTGAGTCATGGGGGTGGATCCCTCATGAATGGATTAATGCTTTCCGTGGGGGTGGGGGTCCTGAGTGAGTTCTCACTCTATTAGTTCCCATGAGACCTGATTTGTTTAAAGGACCCTGGCACCTCCTCTCTCTCTCTCTTGCTTCCTCTCACTGTGTGATCTGCTTGTACCCACCGACTGACTGCCACTTTCCACCATGAGTAGAAGCAGCCTGAGGCCCGTGCCAGATGCAGCTGTCCCCAAATCGTAAGCCAAATAAGCCAAATAAATCTCTATTCTTTGTAAGTTACCCAGGCTCAGGTATTTCTGTTATAGCAACACAAACTGACTAATACACCCCACCACTTAAACTCTGCACTAGAACTAATTTGCTGTCCTTTGTTTACTTCTATAGCAGGGGAACTTCCTGTGGGGATCAGCACTTAGGCTCTGTGGTTGAGCTAAATTGCTGCTTTGCTTCTGATTCTCTGGGAAAGGCTTTTTGTGCAGCTCAGGTTTTAATTGTTGACCTCGTAAGCACTTTTGGGTCTTGTGAGGTCTGGTACACCTGGTTCATGTGGAAACTCTGGTCTGGACCTGAATTTTTTCAGTAAACTGCACCCCCTGCAGTTCTATACTCCTGACCAGTCTCCAGTGAATGATCTTGTGCTGACTGGAGGACAGATCAGCTGTCCATGCTGTGCCCCAGTGTTCGCCCAGTGGGCTCATATCTACCACCACCCACACTCTAAACATTTCCCATAGGATGGGCCATGTGCTGGTCCCTTGCAATGACTCACTGGCCTCTGAGTAGCTCATTTTTTCAGTTGTCTGTGGCCCCTCACTCCTGTGTGGGTTCACGGGAACACTGTTAGTGGTCTAGGTGGCCTCGGGGGCCATCAAGGCTCTCTTTTCCCCTGTGGCCTCCATGCAAGTTCATAGGATGGGCACAGCTGTGGCTTTTGCCAGCTCTTACTCCACATGCTCACCAGGGCCAGCCCTGAAGTGGTCATGGCTCAAAATGGTTGGAACGGTCCTTTCTTTCTCTCATTGCAACTTCTCCCACCTTCTCTCCTCTTCTTCCCCTGAGCTCTAGTGGCCTCAGCTTCACAGTTGCTGCTTTTTAGTAGTTGTAAATTGGTTGATTGTGGGAGAGAGTGACACTGGAGACTGTCTATTCTGCCGTCTTGACCAGAAATCTTCTAAAACTACTAGCTCACTCTTGATCAGCCTGTTCTTGCCATGTGGTACCCTGAGTTGCTGTAGAAGAAGGCAGTCACGAAATGCATTACCTGGACATTGGACTTCCCAGCCTCCAGAGTGCAAGAAATAAATTTCTTTCTTTATAAATTACCCAGTTTCAGTTATTCTGTTATAAACAAAAAGCCGGGCTAATTAATACAGTGTGCCATCCTAAATATGTAGAATTGGTATATTAATTATTTCAAACTGAGAATATTGGAAAAATTTTAGTTGCCAAAAGGGTTAGCTGTCCTGTCTTCCTACATGTAGCAAGCCACAGAGATTTCTTTGGGAAGGATGTCTTCTTTGTACAAGGTGAGAGAATATTCCTTATCACCAGAGACGGGGACTTGTTGCTGCAAAAGGCCAGAATAAATAAACTTCCTAAAGTAACACTTATCTTCCACTCACTTTACACCCCCCAGTATATCTCCTACTGACTTCCCTAGTATTTACTGCCCCTAGCCAAATCCTCTTTGTCCTGTCATTTCTTCCCAAATTTATTGCTCTTTGTCTAAAATGTATAAAAACATCTTGCTTTGTCCATTTCTTTGGACTTTGCTTTCTTATGATGATCCCCATGCACATGTAAAACTAACAAAACTTGTACACTTTCCTCTTAACTGTGTTATGTCAATTTGGTTCCTAGATCCAGCTGAAGAGCCCACATAAAAATTAAGGGGGGCCCAGCAGCTACCGAGGTGAGCTGAGACCAGACCCTGTGGCACTGGGACCCAGTCTTAGGCCCCAGGGGGAAGGGAAACACACACAGCCCAGCAGCTGCCAAGGTAATCCAAGATCTGCATGGCATTGGGGCTCAGTCTAAGGTCCCAGAGGGAAAGGAAGTGCACACAGCCCAGCAGCAGCCAAGATGAGCTGAGACCAGACACTTGTGGCACCAGGGTCCAGGCTAAGGCACCAGGGGGAAGGGAAGTGCACACAGCCCAGCAGCCAGCTGAGGTGAGCTGAGACCTGCACAGTACCAGGGGCTCAATCTACAGCCACAGAAAGCTAGAACAGGAGCCAAGGTGGTGTAATATAGATACTGCCACACCTTCTGTCACCACAAGGACAGTTCACCACCACAATAGCAGCCAGGGCCACTCTACAGGCAACCTGCCACTCACTTGACTACACTGATATAAGAAGAGTCACCAGTAGAGCCTGCGAATAGAGGAGGAAATCTTTATCCTCATAGCCAACCCCACAGTAACAGAAGAAGCAAGTCCTCTACCAGATGACCAAACATCAATGAAAAAATACTAGAACTATAAACAAATAAGAAGATATGACACCACCAAAGGAATACAGTAATGCTCAAATTCTAGACCCCATAGAACAGGGAATCCTTGAAACGTCTGAAAAAGAATTCCAAGCAATGATCTTAAGAAAGCTTGAAGAAATAAAAGAAGACTCAATTAGAGAACACAAGGAAACAAGAAAAAATATTCAGAATATGAAGTAGGAAATTTACAGAGAGATTAATACCTTAAAAAAGAATGCAGCAGAACTCCTAGAAATGAAACATTCACTTATTGAAATAAAAAATGCAAGAGAAAGCTTAAGCAACAGGCTAGAGCAAGCAGAAGAAAGAATTTCAGATCTCGAAGACAGTCTTTTCAAAATAACCTGGCAGACAAAAAAAAAAAAAAAAAAAAAGGAAAAAGGAATTAAAAATAATGAGGAAAATCTAAGAGAGATAGCAGACAACCTCATGTGCTCAAATATCTGAATTGTGGGTATTCCAAAAGGAGAGGAGAAAGGAAAAGGTATTGAAAACCTATTCAAGGAAATAACAGAAAAATTACCAGGGGTAGGGAGAGATGCGGACCTTCAGGTCCAAGAAGTTCAAAGGTCTCCAAACAGATTCAATCCAAAAAGATCCTCTCCAAGGAATATTATAGTCAAATTTGCAAAGCTCAAAGACAAAGAGAGAATTGTAAAAGAAGTAAGAGAAAAGCATCAAGTCACCTATAAGCGAACCCCCTATCACACTAACAGCAGACTTCTCAACTAAAACCCTACAGGCCAGAAGAAAGTGGAATGATATACTCAAAACACTAAAAGAAAAAAATTGCAAGCCAAGAATTCTTTACCCAGCAAGGCTCTCCTTCAGAAATGAGGGAGAAATAGTGTATTTGCCAGACAAACAAAAATCGTGAGAATTCAGCACCACACAACCAGCTTTGCAAGAAATGCTCAAGGGAGTCTGAATAATGAATGCCACTACCATAGATACATAAGAAAGAGAGAACCTGCAGTTAAAACAAAAATACCAGTGAGAAAGAGCAAGAAGGTAAATCATACCACCTCAAATTCCCAACTAACATTGAAGAAGAGAAATAAAAGGGAAAGTAAAGATCGAAAGATATTTAAGACATCTAAACAAAAAGCAATTAAATGTCAGGAATGAAACAATGTCTGTCAATAACCACCTTAAATATGAATGGCAGATTGATTGATTGGATTAAAAAGCTAGACCCAAGTATATGCTGTCTTCAAGAGACCCATTTCACATATAAAGACACATACAGAGACTAAAAGTGAAGGGATGGTAAAAGATACACCATGCAAATGGAAACCAAAAATGCAGGAGTAGCTATTCTTATATCGGATAAAATAGACTTTAAACCAAAAAAGAAAAAGAGACAAAGAAGGCCACTATATAATGATAAAAGGATCTATCCAGCTAGAAGACATAACAATCATAAATATACATGCACTCAATACTGGAGCACCCAGATATATAAAGCAAACACTCTTAGGCCTAAAGAAAGAAATAGGCCCTATTAACACTAATAGTAGGTGACCTGAACACCCCTCATCACTAAGATGAGACAGATCTTCCAAGCAACAAATCAACAAAGAGACACAGGATTTAAACTACATGTTAGACCAACTGGACCTGGCAGATGTATATAGAACATTTCACCCAACAACTAAAGAATATACTTTCTTCTCATCAGCTCATGGAACATTCTCCAGGATAGACCACATATTAGGTCACAAATCTAGTCTCAGCAAATTTTAAAAAATTGGAATCATTCCAAATATCTTTTCAGACCACAATGGACTAAAATTGGAAATTAATAATAATAAAAACTCTGGAAACTATACACATACATGAAAACTAAATAATAGGCTCCTAAATGGCCTATGGGTCCAAGAAGAAATTAAATAGGAAATCAAAAAATTTCTAGAAACTAATGAAAATAAAGACACATCATACCAAAACCTGTGGGATACTGCAAAAGCAGTACTAGGAGGCAGATTTATTGCAATGAATGCTTATATCAAAACAACAGAAAGACTTCAAATGACCTAACACTATGCCTCAAAGAACTTGGAAAACAAGAACAATCCAAACCTAAAGGTAGTAGTCAGAAAGAAATAATTAAGATCGGAGCAGAACTAAATGAAATGAGACCCAGAAAACAATAGAAAAGATCAACAAAGCAAAAAGTTGGTTTTTCAAGAAGATAAATAAAATAGATAAACCATTAGGTAATTAGTAGATGGAAAGAAATAATTAAGATCAGAGCAGAACTAAATGAAACAGAAACCCAAAAATGATACAAAAGACCAATGAAACAAAAAGTTGGGGGATTTTTTTGAGAAGATAAACAAAATAGACAAACCATTAGCTAGGCTGACAAACAAAAAAATGAAAAGAGAAGACCCAAAGAACAAAAATCAGAAATGAAAAGGGAGACATTACAACCAATGTCACAGAAATACAAAGAATCATTAGGGACTATTATAAACAACTGTATGACAACAAATATGAAAATCTGGAAGATATGAATAAATTTCTAGACACATACAAACTACCCAGACTGAACCAAGAAGAGACAGAAAACCTGAACAGACCAATAACAAGCAAGGAGATTGAAGTGGTAATCAGCAATCTTCCATCAAAGAAAATTCCAAGTCTAGATTGTTTTACAGCTGAATTCTATTAAACTTTTAATGAGGGGTTAATACCAATTCTCCTTAAACTATTCCAAACATTGAAACAGATGCTACTCTCTCAAACTCACTTTTTTTTTTTTTCCTTTTTGTCTTTTTTTGTGTCTGGCAATGGATCGCAACCCTCAGTGTCGCGCCCGTACCGGACCGGGACCGGCAACGGGATCGCAACCCTCAGTGTTGCTCCTGCACCTCACTCAGCCAGTGAGCGGGAACCGGTCTGTATGTGGGATCCGAACCCTCGGCGGGAGCGCTGCCGCGCTCCCAAGCGGTGCACTGTAGCAGTGCGCCACCGGGCTGGCCCCAAACTCACTTTTTGATATCAACATAACTCTGCTACAAAACCAGATAAAGACACACACACAAAAAAGAAAATTATAGGCCAATATCCTTGATAAACCTCAATGCTAAAATTCTCAACAAAATATTAGCAATCAGAATACAGCAACATATTAAAAAAATTATACACCATGATAAGTGGGATTCATTCCAGAGATGCAAGAATGGTTCAACATATGAAAGTCAATAAATGTGATACATCACATCAACAAACTCAAGAACAAAGACCATATAATTATCCAATAGGTGCTGAAAAAGCATTTGACAAAATTCAACATCCCTTCATAATAAAGACTCTCAACAAATTAGGTATAGAAGGAAAATATCTCAACACAATAAAAGCCATTTTTGACAAGCCCGCCTCCAGTACTATTCTGAATGGGGAAAAACTGAGGGCCTTTCCCTTAAGAACAGGAACAAGACAAGGATGCCCACTCTCACCACTTCTATTTAACATAGTACTGGAGGTACCAGCCAGAGAAATCAGGCAAGAGAAAGAAATAAAGAGAATCCAGATTGGAAAAGATGAAGTCAAACTTCCCTATTTGCAGATGACATCATACTATGTATAGAAAAGCCTAAAGACTCTATCAGAAAACTTCTAGAGCCGGTTAATAACTTCAGTAACATTGCAGGATACAAAATAAATGTCCCTAAATCAGTTGCATTTATATACTCAAATAATGAACTAACAGAAAGAGAAATAAAGAAAGTAAGCCCTTTTACAATTGTCATGAAAAAAAATAAAATACATAGGGATCAATTTATCCAAGATGAAAGACCTCTACAATGAGAACTACAAACCACTTCTGAAAGAAATTAGACAGAAAAAGATAGAAAGATATTCCATGCTCTTGAATTGGAAGAATTAACATTGTGAAAATGTCTATACTACCCAAAGTGATCTACAGATTCAATGCAATTCCCGTCTAAATACCAATGACATTCTTCACAGAAATGGAAAAAAGAATATTGCCCTTCATATGGAACAACAAAAGACCCTGAATAGCCAAAGCAATCCTGAGCAAAAAAAAAAAAATAAAATAAAAATAAAGCCGGAGTCATAACACTACCTGACTTCAAATTCTACTAGAAAGCTATTTTAACCAAAACAGTGTGGTACTGGTATAAAAATAGACATTCAGAGCAGTGGAGTAGAATTGAGAACTGAGAAATCACCCCTCAGGCTTACATCCATCTGATATTGGACAAAGGCAACAAAAATCTACATTGGAGAAAATACTGCCTCTTCAACAAGTGGTGCTGGGAAAACTGGATATTCACATGCAGAAGAATGAAACTAGATATGCATCTCTCACCATACACTAAAATCAACTCAAAATGGATTAAAGACTTAAGTATAAGACCTGAAACTGTCACTTTATGAAGGGAAAATATAGATGAAACACTTCAGCAACTAGGTTTGGGCACAGACTTTATGAACATGAGACTGAAAGCACAAGCAGTAAAAGAAAAAAAATCAACAAATGGGACCATATCAAACTAAATAGCTTCTGCACAGCAAAGGAAACAATCAACAGAGTGAAACGACAACCTATAGAGTGGGAGAAAATTTTTTGCTAACTGTGCATCCGACAAGGGATTAATATTCATAATATGCAAGGAACTCAAGCAATTATACAGTAAAAGAGTAAATAACCCAATTAAAAAATGGGCAAAGGAGCTGAATAGACACTTTTCAAAGGAAGACATACAAATGGCCAACAGGTACATGAAAAAATGCTCAAGATCACTAGTCAACAGGGAAATGCAAATTAAAACTGCATTGATATACTACCTCACCCCAGTTAGACTGGCTATAATAAAAATAACAAATTCTGATTGGTGAATAACAAATGCTGGTGAGGGTGTGGAGAGAAGGGAACACTACTACACTGTTGGTGGGACTGTAAATTAGTACAACCACTATGGAAAACAGTATGGAAATTTCTTAAACAACTACAGATAAATCTTCCGTACAATCCAGCAATCCCACTTCTGGGTATATAGCCAGAGGAATGGAAATCATCATGTCAAAGGGATAGCTGCACTCCCATGTTCATAGCAGCTCTGTTTACAATAGCCAAGACATGGAACCAACCTAAATGTCTCACTTGCAACAACATGGATGAGCCTGGAGAAACCTATGTTGAGTGAAATAAGCAAAGCACAGAGGAATAAATACTGCATGTACTCATTCATGTGTGGGAGCTCAGAGATAAAGAAGGAAAGAAAGACCACAGTAATCCATTGGACTTGCAGAGGGAAAGAACATTCCTTGGGCTACAAAGTGGAGTGGGGGAGTGGGGGAGGGAGAGGGAGGTTGGGGATAATTGCGTTGGAGACCTGGGGTACAAATGCAATTTGTGGTAATGGGTACGCTGTCAGTATGAATCTGGCCCTCACATCATGGGCATGAAGGGTGACCATCAGCTTTGTATCTCATGAATATTCATAACCAATAAAAAAATTAATGGAGGGAGGTACAGGTGATGTCTCTCTCCCCTATGGCAGCATCTTTTGCATTATTCCTTTGACATGATCTGTCCAATGAGCTTGTCTCCCTACTGGATTGCCTGTTTCTGTTAGGCAGCAACCATTTCCATCCTGTACTCATTCTGATTCCTTAGGGCTGTGCATTGAGCCTGGTTCATAATGGGAAATCAATAAACGTTAGATGCTTACAAGATTCCCAGCTTAAAGTCTAAATTAATATTGAAGTCACACTCTGGACTTTGTAGAATGGCTAAGAAAAGTGTTTCTTCATAGGTTGGAGGTCCAGAGGGTATTTTCACATACCTTTCCAGTTCTTCCAGTGTCACTTCTGATGATTGTTCCTGGGGTTTCTGGTAGCCATTCTGTCTTCTCTCTGTAGGGACCAAAATCTTGGGTCTCTTCATTTTTCATTGTTTAGAAGATACTTAATCATTTAACTTGTTTTTAAGCTTAGAATTAAATAATATGATCATTTTATTGTGTTCAGATATTGATGATGTTATTTATTTTATGCCTTTTTAAAGTCCAAAAGCAGAATGGCAGATAGTAGCTTTAACTGGTCAGTCCTATTCTATTATGACTTCTTACTGTTGTGTCAGTAAACACGATTTTTATTTTTATTTTCACTTATGAGGATTTCAAAGTTTGTAAATTTTTCACTTATCCTAAGGCAATATTGCAAAGCAGAGTCAATCGGTTTGTTTGGATATAACTTTTAGTAGCTTTTCCTTAATATTTCTGTTTCTTTAGCCAAGATGCAGGATGTTTTGAGTGGCAAATAATTTCTTCTTTTAATCTTGGTAGGACTTCTCAGTTCTGTTGGCATAAACATAGGGTTTTAAATTTGAAACCAAGATTGTTTACTGGATGTGGATGGAGATTTACTATAAAATTCTATTATCAAAGACTTCCAGAAAATTGATATATTTTTGGTTATTATTAATAGTCACATGTCTCCTCTTACAATTTTCTTTTTTCATTACTTAATGCTTCATTTTTCTTATTTTTCTCTGGAAAAGCATTCAGCATGTAAAATTGCATTGCACAACCTTGTGGTGCATATTTATAGCATCTCATTTTTTATATGGTGATAAATGATTAATTATAAAGATTCACCCTTATCTTATGCAATATTGAATGTATCCATGATTTAACACATTGAAGTTATTTAGAAGAGATGTTTATTTGAAAAGGGAAATGATTATTACCTCTTTATCCTTATTCTAGCTTTTTCACTAGCTCAGTTCATGCTTATGAGTACTGTCCTTAGTTCAAGACTCAAAGAGACTTCAAAAGGAAGTTTGGATGTTGGGGAGGAAAAAAATTCCTGTTTCCTCTACTCTTCTTGGGTTCATTGAGAAATTCCCTGTAGACTGACAAAAGACAAATTGACAAGAGAAAAATAATGTTAACATGGGAATTATGCCTACACAGTGAGTGATGAGTAACTCAAAGGGGTGGCTATAGCTTGAGGCTTAAAAAAACATCTTAAGAGAAAAATAAATTTGTAGAGAAATGACAAGACAAAGGAAAAATGCTTTAGGCTTTTAGGGGCAGCAAACTGTAGGAAGGTAAATACATGAGAGAAACTAATGGAAGATAAGGGTCATTTTATCAAGTTCTGTTATGTGGATTCTGCTGGTGCCTTGTCTGTACTGATAAGAGCATAGGATTGTCTCCAGTGATGAAGAATCCTCCTGCTCCGCCTAGTAGAGAGAGGCAGGGCAGAAAGTTTTTCTTGTGTCTACTTCTTCTCAATTGCTTTCAGCTCAAAATAACCCTTACGTCAAAGTGGCATATTTTGGGGTATCATATTTTGAACCCCTTCATGAAAATACGGAAAGTGGTTCCCTTGGAGAATTTGTCCATACCGAAGAGTCTCAATAAATGGCATATATTTTAGAATGTGTGTGTGTGTATGTGTGTGTGTGTGTAAAGCACAGCAGGGAATCCCAGAAAGAATTCAAAGAACTCAGTGGAATTGCAGAAGGTAAGAAATTTTGTCAGGTCAGCTGCTGGCTGGCCCGAACAGCCCTAGCCTCATTATCAGTCTTTCCCTAGGTGTCCCTTTTGGTGGGTGAGTGGATGGCCCGGATTCCTCTTTCCCTCCAGTCCCCATTGGAAGGAGACGGGGGAAGAGAGCTGTGAAGACAGGTGAGCACAGCTGCTGGCCCCAACCAGCCCGTTAAAGGACACTCAGACGTGGTGGAGTTTCTGTCGAGCAGTTCCGTTTATTATCACACAAGCACTTGCTTTTAAAGGCAAATGGGGAAGGGAGGTTTTTACATCCTCCAAGCAGCTTAAAGGTTACGAGAGCATGCATCCTGTCTCAATGCCTAGCTATTGCAATCACGCAGTGTTCACGAGCGCAGAAGTGCGTATTTGGCCAATAAGGGCTAAGGCAAGGTTCCCGCAGACACTCCCATCCTATTTCCTCCTGGCACTATCTTAGGCTGCCACGTTAATATGCCCTTGTGGGCCCATAATGGCGCCACTTGTAATGTCACTTAAGGTGGCGTTAGTTTTTAAGGCCTGACAAGATTTCTTCCCTCTCTACACAGTCTCCACATAATTATGATTAACTCTGTGGTACTGAAGCTCAACAAGGGGTTAGAGTAGGAACTTTGGAATTAGGCTGCTGAGGGTCCTGTACCCACTTTCTTGCCATTTATTGTTATCCTGGGCAAGTTACTTCACTCTTTTTACTAGTATGCTTACCATATAGGATGATAGTGAGTAATGTTTGAGTATGCAGTTTTTGCCATATGCAGTCCCTGAAATTAGGTGCAAGATTCAAAAGTTCTAGGAAAAAACTCTTATTTTAATCAACTCTATCTCATTTACATGGATTAATAAAAAAAGACAAGGAGATTTACTGGATGCCATGGAGAGGAGAAGGACTTGTGCTAATTGTTTTTTCCATTCAACATAGTTTCTTACCCTTAATTAAAAGCAGGATGACCTCATAATCTTCTTGTCCTCTAGATAGGAGTGTCTGGTATGTTATTGCTTCTTCTTGGAATCCTGACTTTACTGGGCTTACTCCTCCCTTTCTAGAACTGAACACTAAAACACCAAATGGCTTGGCCTGTGTTCTCTCAGGGTTTCGTCTAAATAGAAAGGGTTTGCCAACAGCTGTAGTCTCAGTTCCTGACCTGGCTCCTACGTGATACCTATTCCCTTGGTCATGTTTATCTGAAAGAGCATCTCCCTCAAAGTTATGTCAGAAGTGAAACCTTTCATTGAATATTTTTTCCTTAAAGAGGGGATTTATCATTGTCTCAACTCTTTAATGTTATTTATGCAGACTAAACTTAATAATATTCTATACTGACACTTGTTTTGGTGGAATTATCTCTTGTTCACTTACCTCAGGTAGTACCAAAACCTAACACTTAAATACATTAAATCTGACTCTCAATTTCTTTTTTTCCAGGAAAAGATGTCACAATATTATTTTGGAAATTCCCTGTACACACTGTGAAAAAGCCTATAATAATGTCTACCATGTAGCAGTTTAATCAATGCTATTCTTACTTTCCTTTTAGGGAGTGTTTTTCATCCACAGTGAATTGTTCTCAATTTCAAGGTCTAAAGTAAATGCCATTTCCTTGGATAAAAAAATCGTGTTACAGTCAAACTATCACTGTCAAAACAATTTGTTGGATCAGCTGAAAATTTTTATTAATTTACCTTTGTAAGTATATATTAAATCACTAAATTTTTGCCTTAATAATAGTTGGGGTGAAGATAGTTAATTTGCGACATGACCTTATTTAAGAAACAGATGGAATCTGTTTATTAGTGGATTGTAAAAAAAAAAAAAAAAACACCTAAATATTAGTCCTGAATTTTGAATAAGATGTTATATTTATTATAAAATGTTTACTTTAAAACTATATAGTCTATGTAAATTTCTTGTTACACATAGAATACTGAGAAAACATGGAAAGCTCATGACTATATTCAAGAGCTTTCACTTGTGATTAATAATAAAACAGTGTTTTAATAAGTAAGATATGCACGTATTAAAGTATAATAATCTTGGATATGTAGATAATCTGTTTCACTGGCAGTAGTGGTAGATTTTGAAGTGATATTAAAGATAAAACTTATATGTAAGGCAAACATCATAAAATGTCACATAAATTATTTTTTATAAACATTTTGATATCACAAGATTACACCAGAATTTCTGTTTCTAGTCCTCATTTCCTTTCTTTTCTTGTATGAACACTTTCTTTCCTATTTTTCATTATTTCTGTGTGAGAAACTTTCAGACTATTCACTTCTAGCAGATAAAACCTAATAAGAAAAATGTTATGAATCAAATGCATGATGACCTCAGACTGAAGCTTGTCACATTACTGTCCTCTGAGGGAGGACAAATTCAAGCTTCTTAACTAGATTTACAGGTTTCTGTTGAAGCACTACAGGGACATTTACACTTCCTTAAATGTACAGTGGTTTTGTGATAACCAGTGGAAAAAGTTATGATCTGTCATAATCTATACTCCTAGTAAACTCCAATTACTCTTGTATTGTGTGTTAAAAGAGCAAATGCTTTAATACTTGATAGTAGTATGAAAGAGTGTAGGGTCACGCATCACTTCTCTAGTCTCTAGATTACAGCATCACCTATCCTCCAGTTTCTTATCTTCTAGTTTCTAGAAACTTTGAATGAACATGTCCAGAAGCCCTGGTATGTGGTGCATACAAAGAAGACACTGTTGGACACTTGCGTGGCTTTTGGTCCACGTGAGGAACGGTGCTAGGTTATTCTGGTGGCTGGAAACAGACTAACTCAGGTTACCTCGAATGGTAAGATTGTGGTTATATTGCACAAGAGAATTAGGACAAGAAATAGGCCAGAGATCATAGACTAGAAAGTGGTTTAAGATCAAGGAAAATCCAGTAAGCTTAGCCCTCATCATAGGAGACCCTCCATCCCCCAACATGGAGGGATATACTCTTCTTCATTTCTGCTTCTACTGAAATTATTTGCTTCAGTCTGTATATTATGACCATCTTTTATCTATCTCAGGTTCAACTTACTTTTAACAAAAACAATCATATTTTTACTTGTGGCCCACTCTGATACTGACTTCATGACCCCCACTTTGTGTACAAATTTTTAGCTCCTGCTTCTACTACCAGCTCCTACACTCTTCTATAGTTCATGTTCAGAAAAGAGAGAATCTGAATAAGTTATCCAGTTACTGTGATACATATTCCGTTAGAGCATTAGTGCTGCCCGATCTATAGACTTGCTTTCTTTTGGTCAGTTGCTATTCCTTGGTCTAGTTCTTAGGTAGCAGCATTTTGTAATATAGCATATGGCCTCCTAAAGGTAATGAACACCTGAGTTACTCACTCAACCTGCCTTAAATTTTTATGTACATGGAAAGTTTCCTTAGACGAGGACTGGGAAAGTGGAAGACATTATGGTTATACTGTCCAATATGGGAGGAAATTCATAATGCTTATAAGATTAACATTGTGTTTGCTATGTAAGTCAGGTGACCAAAAATAAAAGTTTTGACCAATGAAGCTGAATTAATGGCTTCAGGTACCTACCTCTTCATTACAGACAACAAAATAAGGAGGTCAAAAGTTCAGAATAATGTTTTAGAAATGAACAGAATCATAATAGTTAAATCATGGTAAGCTACCTGCTCTATGATGACTGAGGTATTGATTGAAGTTCCACAGCCAGATATTGGAATATAGGTCTACTGATTCTAAGCCCAGTGATCTTTTCACTCTATCTCACTGCCTACTTATACAAACTAATGAAAAAAATATATTTGCAACCTAATGGTTTCCAAAGGAAACCTGCCTGGCTTTATACCTTGAAGTCTTTCATACTATGTATTTGTTTCTGGATGACTCTATTTATGGTAAGGCCAAAAGGAAAAAGAAACTCTTGAGAATTTCAGCAGTCTATAATTTGATAGGTAACACTAACAAATTACTATATTATATGATTAAACTTATCCTTGAAAATGCAAGTTAAATTAGAAATAAATATTTTAGCTTTGGTTCAAGATTACTGATCATTTGTTCCTATTTTACAGTTCTCTTTCATAAGAAACTATAAAAATGATAAAAAAGTATTTTAGAAAGCATACAAACCCACAAAAAATGTATATGGGAGCAGTCAGCAGATAATAGATTTAAATACACCCTGAAAGATGAAAAATAAATCAAAGAGTGCTTGTGAATGAGACAGAACTGAGTAAGCCACAGCCTGGAATATGTTCCAGGGGTATGTTGATTAAAAGGGAGCTTACCCTCTTGGTATCAGAGAAGCTCTGAATTTTGGAATGGTGGCAATTTGGAGGTAAAAAAAAAAAAAAAACAAAAAAACAGGGTCTATGCAAAGAAAAACCATCATCCCAACTCTCCCTTTGCTTTAGTCCATTTTGTGTTGCTATTACAGAAATACCTGAGACTGGGTAATTTATAAAGGAAAGAGGTTTATTTGCTTACGATTCTGGGACAGCTGCATCTGGCACAGGCCTCAGGCTGCTTCTACTCATGGTGGAAAGTGGCAGGAAGCCAGTGGGTACAAGCAGATCACATGGTGAGAGGAAGCAAGAGAGAGAAGCAAGAGAGGGAGAGAAGGTGCCAGGGTCTTTTTAAGCAACGAGCTCTGGCAGGAACTAATGGGGTGAAAACTCACTCATTAATCCCCCTGTCCCCAGGGAGAGCATTAATCTATTCATGAGGGATCCACCCCCATGACTCAATCAGTTTCCAACACTGTCACATTGGGGATCAAATTTCCACGAGTTTTGGAGAGGACAACACATCCAAACTCCATCACCCTTCTTTAAAGAATTAGAATACAGTCTTCAGAGAGAATTAATACAACTAAAATGTATTTATAGGCCACTGTAGTAAATAAGGGGCAAAACCCTTTTCATTTGTCAATGTAGGATTTCATCTGTATAAAGTATGGTCTGATGCCCCACATGCTCATGCTGCAGTGGAACCTGCCACCTACAAGCCCCTTCTCCATAGATAGATCTTGCAACAACATTTCTGTTTCCTTATTCTTACACATATAAATAAGACATTCAAAGACAATATAAATCTAAGTGAAACTAAAAATTGTATAAGTACTAAAACTAGAGAATAAATACAGGAGAAATGATATTCAACTAATAGGAGTTCCAGAAAGAGATAAAAGATAAAACAGAGGGAAAGAAGAAACAAAATGGGAGGTGACATCAGCAACATGGAAGAATAGGAGGCTTCTAATTCTCCTTTCTCCCATAGACACACCAAGTAAATACCAATACACAGGTCATATCTCCCCAGAGAGTCAGAATCCAGTTGAAAAACTCTTACACACCAGACAACCGAGAAAATATTTGTAGAGGGTTAGAAATCTTGATTTGAATTTTAGAATAGGGTTTTTTGGTAAATGCATGTATAGGACAAAAGTCCTCAGTTATAACATCTACAGATAGCATGGCAACAGCCCATTTAATCAATTCTAATTAAATAATGTTGAGTCTCATTTTATTTTTAAAATAGGGTTTTTAGGTAAATACATGTATGGGACAAATTCCTTGGTTTAGGAGACAACAGTCTAGAGATAGCGTGGTAATAGCCCATCTAATCAACTCTAATCACTGCATAGGAATGGGATTGTATACTTTAATGATTTTAGAGCTAACAGGTGGTTGTTATACTGATCCTGTTAAGGGATTTTAAGAATTGCTGAAGGGAAAGATGTGAAAAAATGTTTGCTAGGGGCAAGCTGTCTGTTGGTGGAAGCCGTAGAGATAATTATACTTAGATTATATCATAAGAATGCAACTTTTGCTTATATCATTTAAGGAGAGGTTATATTTTAGATAATAATCACAGTTTGACCAACTTAGCTTTTCACAAATTGTACTTTGGAATGTCACGTTGTTAATTTTACTGATGTTACTAGTTTCCATTGTTTAAGCTATACTTAGCCATAGATAACTTTTGTAACACTGACCATGTCTTTGTGTCCTTTTGTAATGATTGAGTCAACCGATTTTTCTTGTGAAACTGCTTTGTCTTTACAATAAAAAAACAGAAGCTAACTTGAATCAGGGTTGTGTCCAGTTTTCTCCTTCTAACAGAGGAGTTGCTGAGGTGCAGTCCCTTTGGGCTTCTCATTGTGTTCATGGTGATTTCAATAATCTTTTTTTCATCTCTGTTACACAGTGAGAAGTGTAACAAATATTCACATCAAAATGGGTAGAGAAAGAGGAGATACACTGTCACACTAACCCCACCCTGAGCACAGGGCCTTACACTCAGGAGGGAAAACCTAACTCCCAGCTTCTTCCCAGGGGCTTGTACTACACATATAGTACTTAACTTTTATAGCTCCTGCCAGAGAGCTTATGTCTTAAATCACCATGCTTGAGGAATGACAGGGACAGGGAATCTGAGGATTTCTCTCAAGCACAAAGACCAAGCACTCACAGCTGCTGTGACTTCTGGGATTGGCCCATCTTCCACCTTCCTTCTGGAAGGGGTTGGGATACATGCTTTCCAGCAGCTCCCTGTGGTTCTGGTCTCTAACAAGCTTGTATCTGGTAGCAAATAAAGAATAAGCCTCTTTGAGCCTAAACAGAAAGCATGATACTCCCCACATCTTCTCCACGTCTTGTTTCAGTGACAACCCCAGCCCTACGATCTCTCCATCAAAAGGGGTTGGAGGCCTCTGCCAGCAAGAATGGGAGGGCAGCACTCCTTGCACCTTCTTGCATGGCTTGCTCCTGAGATAAATTTATAATTTGTAAATGTAATCTCTCATTAGAAGGAGTCAGAGAAAACACTTTGTGCCTGAAAGGGAAAGTGGGCACTCCATGTGCCTTTTTCTTTTGCTTGGTCCAGCAATAAACCCACATCTGCAGACTTTCCCTGGAAGTAATTTCTGGATGCATTAAGAGCCCTAGCTCTTGCAGTTTTCATCCAAGTGACTGGCTCCTAAATCACTTAGCTCTAGGAATTGATGGAACTCTGTATTCCTGAGTTTCCTAGACCATGGAGAACAAAAGGTGACTTTAAAACTTGAAAATGTCCAGCAGCTATCTTCCCAGGCTCAAAGTGAGCAGTCTGATCAAAAGTACAGGCATGTGCCTCAGAATTTCTCCTTGGTGTAGGGCAGAATGAATGGGCAGTAAACTCTGACTGTCAGCTTTTCTGCAAGGAAAGAAGGAACTGGAGCACACTAACACTCCAGTCTCCCCAGCTGCATCCCAACAACCTGGCTTCTATCACACCTCTCTCAAAACAATACCATGACTTGACACTCTAATTTCTTGGGGACCACTAAGGACAAAGACAGAAGGTTGGACAGACACAAAGAGTTTAGAGGCCTAGAATTTCTGGATGGGTTGATAGAGGAAGAACATCTCCTACATGTGACTAACAAGACAGGATGAGGTGGTTTTCTTACCTAATGCACTCAAGCTAACTCAAACACAAAGAGTAGGAAAAAAATCCTCAAAACAGCATACCAATGAAGTAGGACAATATCAATGACCTAATATATGCATGATTAGAACTTCAGAAAAAAAGAGAGAGAGAACAGGGAAAATAAATATTTGAAGAAATAATGGCTGGGTTTTTAACCAATTAATGATAGACAACAAATCACAGGTCAAAAAGATCAGAGAATACTGAATAGGATAAATACCAAAAGTGAACAAACCAATTTACCAACCAACTAACCACTTCTAGATATATCATTTTTAAACTGCTGAATACAAAAGACAAAAAGAAAATTTTAAGGCAGCCAGAGAAAAAAGACACATTGTGTACAGAGGGACAAAGATAAGAATAACTGCAGACTTCTTATCAGAAACCATTCAAACTAGAAGACAAAGGAGTGAGGTCATTAAAGTATCAAAAGTGGAGGAGGGGAGACTTGTCAACCCAGAATTCTATCCCCAGCAAAAACATTTCTCAAAACCAAAAGTGAAATAAAGACTTTCCTAGTTAATTAAATACTGTAGAAATTTATTACTAGTAGAGCTACTCTAGAAGTAGAATTTAAAGGAAGTTCTTCAGGTAGAAGAATTACGATACTAGACACAATCCTGAATCTGCTTATTAAAGATAACTAGAAATTAAGTAAAGGTAAAATAAAATTTTGTTTTTATTTTTAATTACTCTAAAGCTAGATGTCTAAAGCAAAAATTATAGCAATGCATTGTTTATTTGTAGCAAGCATAAAGTAAATATATGACAGAAATAGCACAAAATATGGGAGGAAGGAATTATTATTGTAAGGTTTTACAATGTAGATGAAGTGGTATAATATTATTTAATATAGACTCTGGTTAATTTATGTATATAGTAAACCTTTGGACCACCACATTTTAAAAAAAGGGTAAAATGATAAATAGATAAGTAGAAAAATAGAAAAGATAAAATTAAATCATAAAAACATTCTCACTTTACCCAGAAAAAGCAGAAAAAGAGGAAAAAAGAAAGAGCACACAAAAGAAAGAGAAATGAGCTAGCAAGATGGTACTGTTTTAATCTAACCATGTCAGTAATTATAATAAATAAGAATAATCAAACTGACCAGTTAGAAGACAGAGATTGACAGATTGTATAAAAAATAGACAAATTATATATTGTGTACAAGAAATTCTAAATATAAAGACATAGGTTACAGTAAAAAGATTGAAAAAGATATACCACACAACACTAATAAAGAGAAGGCTAGAGTAGCTCTATTAATAACAGACAAAGGAGAATTCAAAACATAATGTTATCAAGAATAAGTAAGGAAATTATATGAAAAGAGGATATATTTTCAAAAAAGAATTCTAAATATGTATGCACTTAATGACAAAAGCATAATACATAACAAAACTGATAGAACAAAAAGGAGAAACAGAGTTGGATATTTAAACATTCCATTCTCATTAATTGATAGAAGAAAAGAGGAAAATAATAAGGAGATGTATTTGACATTTACGCCCAACAAAATACACATTTTTCTCATATGCACTTGTAACGCAGATATAGAAATCAGTAATCTAAGCTTCCAGTTTAAGACTAGAAACAAGAGAAATTAAATGCAAAGCAAGCAGCAGGAAAGAAAATAAACATAAGGACACAAACCAATGAAACTGTGAAGAAAGCATTATGGAGATACTCAATAAAACCATATACCCAGACTAACCATGTAAAAAAGAGGGAAGACACAAATTGCTAATTTCAGAAATAAAAAAAGCAGCATAAATATACATTCCAAAGCCATCAAACATATAATAGAAGAATAATATGAATACTTGTCTTCCCATAAACTCAACAATTTAGATCTAAACAAATTCTCTGAAAAAACATACCATCAAAAGACACTAGAAAGTAAATAGATAACTTTAGTAGTGGCTATATTTATTAAAATTGAATTCATAGTTAAAAACAAATCTTCCAAAAACAACAATCAAGGCCAAGATGGTTTTACTGGTGAAATCGGCCAAATACTTAAAAAAGAAATAATGCAAAACATAACAGGAACAAACACTTAACTTATTTTGTTCATTGAAAATTACACTAATACCAAAACTGAACAATGACATTATAAGAAAAGGTGACTATAGGCCAATAATCCTTATGATCATAAACAGAGGAATTCTCAGCAATATATTATCAAATAGAATCTAGCAATATATAAAAGAAATAATGTGACACAACCAAGTGCAGTTCATCCTAAGGATGTAAAACTTGTTCTGCATTTTAAAATCAATCCATGTAATTCACCATATTAACTGTCTAAAGAAAAAAAATGTATAATCACCTCATACATGATGTATAATAAATGCAGAAAAAACATTTAACAAAATTCAACATCCATTTATGACACAGAAAACTAGGTAAAACAGGAACTTCATTAACTACAACAGGCATCTAAAAAACACTTTCAGCTAATATGCTTAATGGTTTCCCCCTAAAACTGGGAATAAGGCAAGTGTGTTCTCTCTTACCAATCCTATTCAACATCATACTGTAATTCCTAGCCAATTCAACTAAGGTAAGAAAAACACATAAAAACATACATATTGGAAAGAAAGAAATGTGGTCTGGTCTCTATTTCAGACAACATCATTGCCTGATAGAGTTTGGATGTGTTGTCTCCCCCAAACTCATGGAAATCTGATCACCAATGTGGCAGTGTTCGGAGCTGTTTGAGTCCTGGGGACAGATCCCTCATGAATAGATTAGTGCTCTCCCTGGTGGGTATAATGAGTGAGTTCTCACTTTATTAGTTGCCGCTAGAGCTGGGCGTTTATAGGACCCTGGCACCTTCCCCTCTCTTGTTCTTGCTTTCTCTCACCATGTGATCTGCTTGTACCCGCCGGCTGCCTGCCGCTTACTGCCAGTGCCAGATACAGCTGTCCCAGAATCGTAAGCCAAATAAACCTCTTTTCTTTATAAACTACCCAGTTCCAGGTATTCTGTGATAATAACACAAAAACAGACTGTATGAGAGGTTTATTTCGCTTACGATTCTGGTACAGCTGCATCTAGCACTGGCCTCAGGCTGCTTCTACACATGGTGGAAAGTGGCAGGCAGCTAGTGGGTACAAGCAGATCACATGGCAAGAGGAAGCAAGAGAGAGAGGCGGTGCCAGGTCTTTTAAGCAACCTTCTCTTGTGGGAACTAATAGAACGAGAACTCACTCACTTCCCCTCCTCTCCCAGGGAGAGCATGAATCCATTCATGAGGGATCCACCCCCATGACTCAAAGAGCTCCCAACACTGCCACCTTGGGGATCAGATTTCCACATGAGTTTTGGTGGGGACAACACATCCAAACTCTATCAAACTGATATGTAAATTTGTACATATGTAAACATATTGAAGATAATGACAGCCACATCTCTCATTGTCAGATAAAGAAATTAAAAATAAGCAAAGGGGAATGCCAAAATGTGCTGTGTGGTATTGGACTGGAATCACATGTAACAGTATGAACTCACGGATTTCAAAAATATATATTAATAAACATGGATAAAAATATAGATGTGTGTGTGTTTGTATACATGGGTTAGGATACATTCATGTATTTCCTATTTGTCTTCTGAGAATAACACCCCAGCAGCAATGGCTATCCCTAGTTCTCAGATCTTGGTTTATAAGTACCATTCTCCAATAAAATGAACCAGGGCTTCTTCAAGAAGTGGTTGATTCCAGGGCTGGGGCAGGGAAGGTGCCAGAAAGTAAAACACTTCCCCCCAAAGATAAAACAGGGTATCATTTATTTCAAAGAATACGGAAAACTACCTAAAGAGCTCCCAAATGTCAAAGCTGGAACAATTTGAGAAAAAGAAATAATGGTAATATTATATTAAGACCCAATAAATAAAATAAATATCCATGGGTCCTGATATAATCAAGTGATAAATGAAGAAAAACTTTTCCTTACCTAAAATTTGTAATTAATAAATGTGATGGAAAGAGGAAAATAGGAAAGCATTATAAGAATACCAGACTACTAACTGTTGCAAATAGGATCAACTGATGAGTGTTAAAATAAGTGAGCAAATATTTAAGAAGAATCAGGACATTTTCATAGTCTTAAAGTATCTCCATCATATATTATTTACCAAGGGGAAAACAGTAGCTTTATAGTGAAGAAACATGGAAGACATAACCTGAACCAAGTGACCAAGTTTAATGTATCTAGTAATATTATATATCTACATTATGTGCTTCCTAAAATCATGCACTGAGAAGGGTATATTGCCTCTATGATATTCATTTCCAAAATTCATAACCTCATTATAATCATGAAGAAACCCAAATTTGAGAAACTTTCTACAAAATACCTGACAATTACTCTTTAAACGTGTCAAAATCATGAAAGAAGAAAAGCCTCAGGAGCTGTTATATATTAGAGGAGAACTGTGACAAGTAGGGGCAATGCTGAATCCTGGATCAGATCCTGAAACTGAAAAAGAACATTAGTGGGGAAACTGGTGAAATGCAAATAAAGTCTGAAGCTTAGTAAATAGTATTTGCAATGGTTAATCTTATGTGTCAACTTGACTGGCTAAGGGATGCTCAGATACCTAGTAAAACATCATTTCTAGGTGTGTCTGTGAGGGTATTTCTGGAAGAGATTAGCATTTGAATCAGGCTGTGTAAAGAACATCCACCCTCATCAAGGTGGGCAAGCATCCTCAAATCCACTGAGGGTCCAAACAGAATAAAAGGGCAGAGAAAAGGTGAATATTCTCTTTCTTCCTGAGCTGGGAAATCCATCTTCTCCTGCCCACAGATACTGGAAATTCTGGTTCTTGGGCCTTTGGACTCTGGAACTTATACCAGCAGACTCCATGGTTCTCAGGCCTTCAGCCTTGGACTAAATTACATCACTGGCTCTCCTGGTTTTTCTGCTTGCAGCTAGCATACTGTGGGACTTTCCTGTCTCCATAATAGTGTGAGCTAATTCCCACAATAAATCTCTTCGTCTATCTATCTATATATCTTATTGGTTCTGTTTTTCTGGAGAATCCTGACTAAGACAGTATTGAACCAATGTTAATTTCCTAATTTTGATCTTTGCATGATGATTATGTAAAATGCTAAATGGGATTCTAGGTGAAGCATATAGAAAACTCTGTACTATTAATTAAACTCTTCTCTAAGTCTAAAATATTTCAAAATAAAAAGCTAATTGTACATATAATAGCAGGCTGATTGTACTTCAAAGGAGCTGCCAAAAATGTTAAAATTTGAAAAGAACTATAAGGTATCTGGGAAATAATTAGATGAGTTAATGTAAGTACCAGGAAAACCAGACTTAATTTGGAGATCAGAAGATTTTGGGAGAGAGTGCTCCAGGGATAAAAAGGAGATTCAATAGAATATATAATGACTAAGAGCTTAGAAAAAAATCCAGATATGATAAAGCCATAAAAAATGGATAATTTATTTAAACTGTATGCTAAAACTTTTCCCTCTGTGAGCACAGGAGTCATAACATTGGTCCTATGGAGTAGAAAATGTAATTCTAGTCTTCTTCTTTGATAGGGAGAGTCTTTATGTACTTATCCATCTCCACCTGACCCTTGCAGGTGACATTGTCTTATGAAATGAGAAGTCAAGCAATATTGGCAGTGGTTGGTAAGATAAGAAGTGTAGGTTGAAATATTTTGTTTGAATTTGCATAGTTGACTGTTTGGAGCTGGGATAAGCCAATACAAGAAAAAGGAGTTGTTTTAGTCTGTTTTGTGTTGCTATAACAGAAATACCTGAGACTGGGTAATTTATAAAGGAAAGAGTTTTATTTGGCTTACGATTCTGGGACAGCTGCATCTGGCAGGGGCCTCAAGCTGCTTCTACTCAAGGTGGAAAGTGGCAGGGAGCCGGCGGGTACACGCAGATCACATGGCGACAGGAAGCAAGAGAGAGGAAGCAAGAGAGAGAGAGGAGGTGCCAGGGTCTTTTTTGAGCAACCAGCTCTCACGGGAACTAATAGAGTGAGAACTCACTCACTACCCCCCTCCCCCAGGGGGAGCATTAATCCATCCATGAGGGATCCGCCCCCATGACTCAATCAGTTTCCAACACTGCCACATTGGAGATCAAATTTCCACATGAGTTTTGGAGGGGACAACACATCCAAACTCCATCATTCCACCCCTGACCCCCCAAAACTCATGTTCCTCTCACATACAAAATACAATCATTCCATCCCAACAATCCCCAAAGTCTTAGCTTGTTCCAGCACCAACTTAAAAGTCCAAAGTCCAAAGTCTCATTTGAGACCAAAAGCAAAAGTCCTTCCAGCTGTGAATGTAGGGACGCACGGACGAAGGAAACATGGGAGACCCGGGCTAACAGTTTGCCAAGGAGGTTCCGCTTTATTCAAGGACTGCACATACATTTATAGGGAGCTGCATTCCGGGGTTGGATAGGGGGTGGTGTTCAGGTGCCCATGGAGTCCCTACAATGAACCTGTAAAAGTCAAAACCAAATTTATCTGCTACCAAGATACAATGGTGGAACAGGCATTGGGTACATATTCCCATTCCAAAAGGGAGGAATAGGCCAGAAGAAAGGAAAAACAGGCCCCAAACAAGTCTGAAACCCAGCAGGGCCGACATTATGTCTTAAAGCTCCAAAATAATGTTCTTTGACTCCAAGTTCTGCATCCTGGGCACAATTGGGCATCTGGGCCCCCAAAGTTTCAGGCAGCTTCGCTTCCACATCTCTGCCAGGTGCAGCCCAGTGGGCACCACTGGTGCCTGCAGCTTTTCTAGGCCTGCATTGCATCTTGCCAGTGGCCCTGCAGTTCTGGGGTCCTGGTGGCAGCCCCACTGCCTTGGCTCTACTGGACATTTCCCTGGTGGGGACTCTCTGTGGGGGCTCTGAACCCACATTCCTGCTCCTCATTGCTTTTGTAGATGACCTCTGTGGTGGCTCTGCCCCTGCGGCAGGTCTCTGCTTGGGTCCCCAGGCTTTTCCATACATCCTCTGGAATCTGGGTGTAGGCCGCCGTACCTCCACTGCCCTCACATCCTGCTGGCCGGCAGGCTTAACATGACGTGGATGCCACCGAGGTTTCAGGCTTCCCTGGAGAGTAGAAGCCGCTTGGGGCTGCTCCAACAGAAGCAGCTGGGATGCAAGGAGCAGGTTCCCAAGGGCAGGTGTGCCCCAGGTCTGTCCTCTGAGACAACTCAGTCCTTCTAGGCCTCAGGGTCTGTGATGGGTGGGGCACCCTTCCAGACTTCTCAAATGCCTGCAGGGCTTTTCTCTCATTTTCTCAGCTATTAGCATCTGGATGCCTCACCGCCAAGATAATGTCTTTAGCAACCAGTTTATCTGCTTCACCCTTGCATTGTTCACTGGCTCTCTGCTTCTTTACTGCATAGCCAGGCTGCACATTTTCCAAATCTTTATGCTCTGATTCCCTTTTAAATTCTGACTTTACATCATGATTTTGCCGCCATAATTCAGAGTAGGCTCTTAAAAGCAACCATGCAGCTTCCTTAATGCTTTGCTGCTTAGAAATTTCTTTGGCCAAATGCTCTGGTTCACAACTCTTAAGTTCCAACTTCTGCAAAATCCAAGGGCATGGACACAATGCAGCCAGGTTCCTTGCTATGGTGTAGCAAGGGTTATCTTTTGTCCAATTTCCAATAAGTCCCTCATTTCTATCTGAGACCTCATCATCCGCATGAACTTTACTGTTCACATTTCTATCAGTATTCTGCTTGCCACCACAGAAGTCTCTAAGACATTCCAAACTTTCCCTCATCTTTCTGTCTTCTTCTAAGTCCTCCAAACTCCTCCAACCTTTGCCCATTACCCAGTTCCAAAGCTGCATCCACATTTTCAGGTATCTGTTTAGCAACACCCCACTACTCGGTACCAATTTTCTGTTTTAGTCCGTTTTGTGTTGCTATAACAGAATAACTGAGACTGGGGAATTTATAAAGGAAAGAGGTTTATTTGGCTTATGATTCAGGGACAGGAGTAGATGAGAGGGTGTAAGGAAGATCATTCTTATTTATCATATTAGGAAGTCCATAGACAGTACATAAAGGTGATTACAAAATAAAATTTAAATACACCAAAACTGTTTAGAAAAGAGAAGTTAACCACCCAAGGAACTAAAAAAGATCAAGAAAGGTTTGAAAGAATTAATGGAAGGTGTGGATTGGATTACTGAGGAAAGGGGAAGTTTGAGATGGAGACTTGTAGTTCTTTCCATGACTTTTCTATGATCTTTAACCATATATTCTTAAGTATTACTTTTTTTTTTGGATTGTTCTATCGGTATAGCTATAAGCTGTTAGAGCCATAAAACTATAACCAAACTGGACAAATATGTGTGTGCGTATTCTCTTTTCTTTCATATGTATATGGATATATACATACATACACACAGTATATGAAAAAGAATCATATACATTCTGTATTATAAGTTATCAAATGTAAAACTAAATCACCACAAATATAGACTCAAGGAATCATGTGGCAGCTGCCTTCAAGTTAACTATTTAAGCAATGGCATTTTTTCCCTAAACTGAAAGCAGCAAATTGATAGCACATTTTCTTAAATTGAAAATCACCCAGCTCCCATATCCAGTGCTTAATTCAACACAACTAAGCAAGTTTACTTAGTTTGAAGTTCCTTGAAAATCACTGGTTGTATTGAACCCCCTCAAGTTTATAATTAAAAAATAATGTCGATGAATGATACATTTAGAAGTAGATGTCTAGTGAGTAAATGTTTCTGATAAATTTGACATGAAAACTTGTGGTATAATTCTTTAAGTATACCATAAGTTCATATCAACAGTCTTAGGCTAATATTGGTGAATTAAATATTTTGAAGAAGTTAATTTTCCATCCTAATATTGAATACTTCAGTATGAAAAGCTTACATAATTGTTGTTCTGAGTAGGTTCATGTCAAATACTTGTTCACATATCCCTTGGTTTCTAAGCAAATGACATTTTTAGGAAAGGAGTCATTAATATTCCAAACTGATTGTGCATGTTACTTGATAGTATTTCACTATGGACAGAAGATCTTGACAAATTTAGTTAATAGTAAGAAAAGAAGTTGGTATTAAAACACATCTTATTTAAGTTGTTAAGGTAATTTGGCTGCCCATAAATGAGCATTAAATATATTTACACAATTTTCTGACCGTGATCCAATCTGTGAATCCCAGCTGCTGCTGTCTCTGATATTTACTCAGAGGGACTCCTGCCCAGCTGTTTACAGGTTGGACATTTTCCTGGCTCTCTCTCAGACCATCCACTGCGCTTCTTGTAGGAACCCTGTATTCCCTTGCTTTGCTGGTCTGTGCTAGGGACACTGCTCAGGTGATGACCCTCAGCAATCTTTCTCAGAAATGGTCTGGTAAATACCACTCTGCCTTCACTTATCATTGATGTGGGTTAGAGACCCTTCCCTTCCCCAGCCTTCCAAATGGGAAGGGAAACAGCAACACCAAGCATGGGCTGAAACATTTTTGGATGTACTCAACTACTTTCCACCATACACACATTTCTACCTTCACTTTTTCTTTTCTCTTCTTTCAGTGAGGAACGATAGCATGGACACTGGAGCCAGACTTGTTCAAATCCCAACTCTACTACTTACTAGCCATGTGTCTTTAGAAAAGCATTTCTTTTTTCTAAGGCTTAGTTTCTTGATCTGTAGAGTGTTCATAATAATTGTATTTCTCCGTAAAGTTTTGTCATGAGTAAATGAGACTTTGCATGTAATATGACTGATTAGTTTGGTGTTCAGTATGTGGTTGGTGCCCCATGAATGATAGTTATTATTATTTTACTTTTCTTCTTCCTCTCTGCTGCCAAAAACACTTAGTGGCATGTGATGTGAGGGCAACTGACAAAGAAGTATAAGAGGGAGTACTGACAATCTAAGTCTGAAAAATGTGTCTGAAATGAAGCATCAGGATTAAACAGGTTGCTGGTCTAATCGAAATTTAAGAAAATAAAATGTCTTTATATTTGTGATAGTTTATGTTGCTTAACTCTATACTAAAATGCATATTTTTAGATGAATACTTGCAAAATACCCATTATAATGTGGATTATCATTTCTGATAGTTCTCTGGCAAAATCTGTGAAGAGGGGTAATAATATTGCCTTGTACTTGAAAATAAAAGCAGGAGATTCTAGATTGTGTACTGCATCCCAAGACAGCCAAATTTTCTTTCTATAGTTTTTGAGGAAGTCTTTCTAAGTAAAATTCAATCCTTTTTTTTTGCCATTGATCCAGAATGAACTGCTAACAATCAAGTAGTTAAATTGTTTTCTAAAATCCGTGATGATTATGTTGAAGCCCTATTCAGTAGTATTTTTGTTTCCTTCAAGTAATTTTTGTCAGTGTGTTTTTAATATTCACTTTGCAACTAAAATGCTGTCACAGTGTTATTAAGATGCTATCGATGCAATTTTGTAGTAAATACCATTATAATGTTAACATATGACCAAGAAGGTGACACAATGTCAAGGATACATTCAGCATGGCTATATCATAAATTCAATGGAAAATGCATATTTATGCAGACCTTCTCAAGATGTCAAAATTGAGTCATGCAAATGTTATATTACTATGAAAAAGCAATTAAGTTGGAGGGAGCTTTGTTACAGGTTATGTAAATTCTACTGAATAAAGGAAATTTCAAGTTATTGCATAAAAGTGCCTTCAGATTATAAAATGCTATTATATCTCCAACACTGGAGAACTACACCAACCCCACTGACAATATTTTATGTTCTTGGACCTGAGGGGTTTTATGGAAGTAATTCACAGGTCCTCCCATCATGATTTGCTGACAGTACTAGAGAACTTCTCATTTCATGAAGGGGGTGAGGTAGTCAAGATGCTCTGATTCCCAGGCTTGTCTGCTGTGATGACTTCCTTCCAGCCTACTTTCCTGTTCTAGTGCTGGACAAATGGAATTGAGATCTTGTGCCTACCTCAGTCTTCTCTATGTGGAGAAGAGGAGCATCTGTGTACAGTCAGTTGGTTTCTGAGTTTCTTCTATTATAAAATCATTCCTTAGGGTTAATATTTTAAAATGTCATTGCTACTAGGTAGAGTAACATATCAGACCTTGTCCATGCTTTTTAAAGTGTTTTTCAAAGTATGGTTAGTGGATGGCATGGATCTGAATTCCTTGGGATGCTTGTGGAAAAAGAAGATTCCTTCCCGAACTCTCTCAGCTGTCCTGAGTCAAAATATCTGGAGATTAATATTTATTTCCTTTGTATAAGCGTGTCCTGAGAAGGCCTATCCACCAAAACCTGTAACTTTTCCCTGAGCTAAGAAAAATCCAGCCATTAATCATCCTGGCTCCAGGTCTGGCACTCATTTCTCTCTCTGCTTAGTTTACAGAGTACTGTCTCTCTTTCTTGAGCAGTGTCTGCTATTCAGTATTTTTCTTTTTTCTTTTTTTCCTTTTTGTCTTTTTTCGTGTCTGGCAACAGGTCGCAACCCTCAGTGTCACGCCCGTACCGGACCGGGACCGGCAACGGGATCGCAACCCTCGGTGCTGCGCCCGCACCTCGCTCAGCCAGTGAGTGGGAACCGGTCTGTATGTGGGATCCGAACCCTCGGCGGGAGCGCCACTGCGCTCCCAAGCGGCGCACTGTAGCAGTGCGCCACCAGGCGGCCCCAGTATTTTTCAAAGATCCTTTAAAGGGATATTAAGTATATAAATCTTCGTTGCTTCTTTCTACCAGCTCATTCATTCTCTTGCCTAGACAGACTGAGTAGAAGCATGCCTTCTAGCTTGCATACATTTTATATTTCATTCTTGTAAGTAATGTGACTATATTAGTCCATTTCTGTTGCTTATAAAAAAAAGTACCTGGAACTGGGTAATTTAGAAAGAAAATGACATTTATTGCTTAGAGTTTCAGAGGCTAGGAAGTCCAAAGTCCAGGGAACACATCTGGTGAAGGCTTTCTTTGGTGGTGAGTTCAGTGATAGGAGGGTATCACATTGTGAAAATAGTGTAGCAGAGACAGCAAGAGAGAGACTCTCCCCTCTCTTCTTTTAAAGTCCTCAGAACCATGCCCCTGACCATCATTTTTAATCATTCACTATGGCATGGTCCTACAATCCAATCACCTCTTCAAGGCCCCACTGTTCAATTACCATAATAGGACTTCTCACCCTCTTTACACTGTCACGGGGGACTAGGTGTTGGTGGGACATTCAACCCAAGGTTTTGACCATATAATTTATTTTTCCAATTGGGGCACTCTTGAGAGAGAAAGGGAGTACTATTAATTATTATGCTGGGCTACAGGACAAAATCAAAACTCTCCCAGACAGATGTAGACGTATGGTCATCTTAACTCTACTTGCTTAAAACCGTAATAATAATCACACTTTACCAACCAATTATAAATTATCAGTCATAGCCTCTTAATTATTCTGACAGATTATCATAATTTAATGCCTGTTTATCTATGAGGCTAACTATAATTCTCCTGGTCTTCTCTATTTCTTTCCTCATCTCCCCCCACCCACACCTCCACTCCCTTAAGCCAGTGGTTTTCTTTTTTTTTTTTTTTTTTTTTTTTTTTTTTTTTTTTCCGTGTCCGGCAACGGAT
>NW_007726133.1:932789-981680 GCF_000696425.1 Galeopterus variegatus | reverse complement strand
TTTTTTTTTTTTTTTTTTTTTTTTTTTTTTTTTTTTCCGTGTCCGGCAACGGATCGCAACCCTCAGTGTTGCCCCCGCACTGGACCGGGGACCGGCAACGGGATCACAACCCTCGGTGTTGCTCCCGCGCCTCGCTCAGCCAGTGAGCGGGAACCGGTCTGTATGTGGGATCCGAACCCTTGGGCGGGAGCGCCGCCGTGCTTCCCAAGCGGCGCACTATCCAGTGCGCCACCGGGCCGGCCCAAGCCAGTGGTTTTCTATATAAGGTCCTTGGCCACAATCATTAACAGTATCTGGGAACTTGTTGGAAATGAACATTCTTGGTTCCATCCCTGATGTACTGGTTGAGAAACTTGGGGATGTGGCAAAGTAATCAATATTTTAACAAGCCCCCCAAGTGATTCTGATGTGCACTCAGTTTTGAGAACCACTACTGTAGCTAGGACTGCTAGAAATCTTTTCTTTCTGTTCAGTTCTAACCCACCTCCAATTCTCCCTCTCTTTTCTTCCCTCCTGCATGATTCAACTTGTGGTATTATTAAACTCAGGTTGGTGAAGTTGGAGGGTAGGAGGACTTGGGATTTGATTTTTAAATTAAATCTGTTTTTATTCATTTATTAGACAATTTTGAGCACCTAATATTGTAAGACATTGAGGATATGAATGAGAATCAACCTCAGATCCTGCTCTCTTAGAAGAGCTCTTTACGAAGCTACATGGTTTTCCATCTTTATCTGTTTCTGAGTGAATTCCCTACCCTTCCCTCACCACCTCACTCTCATTTCTCTAATTGCACAAGACCCTTCCTTATCACCCCTCAGCAGGCTTATGCCATCTGTGGCTTCTCTTGATGAGTCTCAACTGCTATTTTTGATGAGAGAGAGAGAGAAAAAAAGAATGGACATGATTCACCCAAATTATAGTTTGTTTGTTTTGGAATAACCCTGAAGTCATTACTTACTGGCCAACCTATGGTTTGTTTTCACTTGAACCATGGTGGAAACCTAAATGGGAAGTTGGATATGTCAAACAGCTTATTCAATGGGGCTTAATTTATTAAAATCTCTGTTTAATAAAGACTATAGCTTAATCTATAATGCCCAAAATATATTCTTTGTAGAAATAGTTTCAAGATTATTTGTATATGAATCTTCTCCTTTATGGTCATGCAAACTTTTTTTTTGCTGTTTTTAATTGACTATCACTTTAGAATATTTCATGCACAATTTCTTTAGATTAAAAAGAACACACTTTCTTTAAGTTAAAAAAAGATTAAGTCTTTTTAAAAGAGAAATTGCCAAATTTAGATTTGGATTTTTTACAGGTTTGCTAATATTATTAATAACACATAACACTTTATATCAGATAACTCTGGATATTACAAATTCAAGATTAATTTTGTTTTATACCAAAGACCACTATTTGTTCCTTGATGATCTTGTGTTATTTCCCTTAATGCTTACTGTGTCTAAATTAAACTTAACTCCTTTATCAGCATTTAGTTGGCATTCCTATCATATGTCTGAAAGTTATTGTAGGGTCAAATTTGATGTATGTTTACCCATGATTTTTCATCTTTAAGTAGATTCATAAAATATTGCATATTATCTTTGAATTGCTCTGATGACTGTCAGAGCTCTGGCTACCTTTAAGACCATTTCAACTAGTAACAATTCAAACTTTAGTCTGCTATGTGTGGCGCAAAAACTTCCAGATTTAAGGCAAAACTTTTGTTGTATACATTTCCCTTGATGAATAAAATTCAGCCATTACCAAAATGGCAAAACAACAACAACAACAAAAACTCACAATACTAGTTGTTGGGAAGAATGTGGAGCAATTGGAAGATTCATCTGGTAGCAGTCAATGTTCATCTGGTCTGAAAAATAATCAGCATTACATTTATGCATATTCCTCTAGACTTACGTACATACAACTTAAATAGTAATAAGAATTGTTTAATATTGCAAAATATTCTCCAGCTGCCATTTGCAAATATTGTGAATATTGCCTTAATTCATGAATATCTCTGGAAACACAATTGTTTCCAGACAATTGAGACAATTTCCAGAATATTTTCCAAAACAAAATGAGAAGCAAAAAAATAGGCACTTGGTACTATTGGGAAGTATCTCATGCAAGAGTGTATTTCATTCATACTTTTTGTGAGGAAGGATTTGACAAGTTAACTAATTTGTCTTTCCTCTTTCCTAAGTGTTTCTACCACTCAAATTCACCCTACAATTCAAATCAGTTTCTACAATTCTTAAACACTGAAGGAGTTTGGACTCAGTCACCCTGTTTTGAATATAGAGTTAAGTGATATAGAGAAGAATTTTCCTGGGATTTGAATAATGTTATAAAGTAGAGATATTGTTGGTTATTTTTTTTTTCCAACCAGCCTGGGCCCTGAGACCTGAGTGACTGGAAATTATAGATAATGATTGTCCAATGTGCATTCTAGTTTGAGAACAATTTATACTAAATATTTTAGGTGGTAGATAAACTTAGTTTCAGGTAATGATTGTCCAGTGTTCTCTAGTATAGGAATAGTTTATACTAATATTTTAGATAGAAGCTAAACTCCCATTGTGTAAAATTTCCTGGCAATATCCAGAAACTTTATTCATATGTATGTAAGTTTTATTTTGCTTTCAGTTTCATAAGAGGAACAGCCTGCATTTGGGGGCTTTGAGTAGTTAGAAACAAAAACAAAAATAAAGTATGAGAAAACACTGAGATAAAATACGATAAAGCACTTCGAATTGAGCTTACTACATAGTTGTTGTTCAATATATTTTAAATTATTTCAAATTAGAAGTACAGCAGTACTTCTAATTTAGGCCTGTGTTGAATCAGCTCACTCACTGGTCTGCAATGAAAAAAGATGATGATGCTACAACTTTAGAAATTTAAAAGCAAAACACAAAAACAAATAAATATTTATAGCATCTATAAATGTAGTATTCTTAGCCCTCTTAAAATTATAATTCATGAAATAATTTTCCAAATAGATTAGAATTTTCAACAGGCAAAAGTTACTCAATTTTTTGCAGAATTAGTTTTCTCAATATTATGCTGATATCTACGAGGAAATGTACTAAAGATTTGAGAGACTAGACTGTGTAGCTGGTGGAAATGTTTCTCATCAAAATTATTTAAAGTTTTTTTCTTACTGTTAGGGCAGAGTCAGACTAAACCTGTGAAAAGCAGCCCTTTCTAAGTGTAGATCTGTTAGAAATAGCCAGAGCTTCTTGCCTCTGCTGAGAAAGTTCTTTAGGGGAGTGATGATGGGCACCATGTACTGCAGGTTTCCTAAGGGATAAAAGCAGCCTGGGGTTGAGTTTTAGAAAGAAGATTAAGAAAACATCATGCTATGGTCTCCACTTTTAAATTTAATTAGCTGTAAGATAACTAGTATTTTATCTTCTTACAGAATTAACAGTTATCAATTTCTAGTATGAGAGGATTTTTCTGTCAAGATAAATAATTCAAATGCTGAGAAATAAAAATGCAATGAATATATCTACTTGGCTTTTAAGTACAAAAATGACCTTAGTCAACATTATTTAAAATTTCCTTATCTCAATTTCCTCATTCACAAAGTGTGTACTGGAATAATAGTCCTTTCCTCATAGGTTTGGTATGCAAATCAAACAAGTTAGAATCGTGCCAGACATCTAGCACACACTCAATAAATAATATCGTTATTAGTAATTTATTTAATTTTAAATAACTATGTACTTTTAAAGCAATGCTATCAAATGTTTCTTTGCCTAATGTCCTTTTAAAATTTTAGAGGTATATTGGAGGGGGCACTTATGACTTTTTTTTTGCCAATATACACTACACACAGAAAGTGGTAAGAGGCTCAGATATACAGGAAGGCAGATTGATTAGACTAGATGGAATGAGATGAGATGAGAAAGAAAATATTTTGATTGGGAGGAAACAAAAAATGGTTGGCTCTGTTTCAAAATTCATCAGTCTAGCTGATTGGCATGCAGACATAAAAAGTGGTCAAAAGATGACTTGTTCATTTTTCAACTAATTTAAGAATTATAAAAACTTAATGACCATATGCTGTTAAAACTCCATTTAAAAATTAGCCATTGATTACATGGCACTTTGCAGTTCCTAAGGTCTCTTCATTAGTGATGACTGTAATCTAATGACATTTGTAGAGTTAAGACTATGCCTTTGGATAGAGGGGTAGTCTGGAGCCAGGAGAATTGGTCCTCCCTGATTGTCAGGGTAAAATACCTCTCTCTGTCCAGCATGTCAGCAGGGCCCTTCTTCCGTGATCTCAGAAGCTCATCCAAGCCAAGGTGTTAATGGCTTAGTGGTACTTCCCAGAATGTTTTTGTTTGAAAGAAGAAACCTATAAACACAACAGTGGAATGAATAGAAATTCAGGGAGTAATTCAGTAACCTAAAGAAGACCTTTTTTTGGAGTTAAGTAGATAACTGCTTATTCTCTCTCTCTCTCTCTAATCTGTTTATAGACACACACAATATATACATGCACACACACATATATATAGTATATCATGAATATATAATGGAAATATAAGATGATATAATGTGTATCTATACACACATATACATACATACATACATACACGCATGTATACGTGTGTGTGTGTGTGTACATACATGTAAAAACATCTATCTTTGGTCCTGGGGATTCCATTGAATGTTTGAATGTCCTAGGGAATGACTTGAAATTGGGTAGAAATTGTTCAGTTTACAACTCCCCTGTCTCTCTTTGTCGCACTTTAGAGTTTAATATGCTCTGTCAGTACTTAGTAAACGCTCAGGAGGATCCCTGTGTAGATGTCTAGAGCTCTTTTTCTGCATTGCTCTCTTCTCTCTGGAACTGTGTCATGCATGTCCCAGCCAACTAAACCCTCATTAAACCTCACTAAACCCTATGGAATCTGACATTTACTATCATTTGGCTGGGTTGTATAGGCTCTAGTATTGTTTCCTGCTGCCTAAGTAATTTTTTCTAAAAATTCAACTGCAGAGAGATAAATATGCAGTTATTTTTCTCAGAGAAATGCTTTTTAACCTATACAATTTAGTACAATCTCAGAATTTGTAACACCTTTGTGGAAGAAGAAATCAATACCTTTTATTTAATCCTAATAGTAGTTTGTTTTTATAAAAAAGAGTTGACTTATTGTATGTTCCAACAGAACCTGCTACACATACTTTTTACACCATGTTATATACAGGAGTCATTCCAAGGATTAAAGTCAGAAAAAAATGGATTGTGGAAATTAGCTCAAGGCACTTTCTAACTATCCTACAGATTGTTTTTGTTTATGTTTATAGTTCAGCTCTGCATAATTTAGTTCTTCCTCTCGTGGGCTTTATGTTAGAATGCCTTTACCCTTGGTATCTGAGGCCTTTTTCCTCTTTGTGCTTATGTGAGGGCAGGGAGTTCACCTTCCCTCATTCCCCTCCCCAGCCCACTTCTGCCTCCACCATAGGCCATCTCCAATTTATACTGCACTACAGACAAAAATGGACTTAGACATTTACATACCATTTTATCCAACAACTTCAGAATACACATTCTTCTCATCAGCGCATCAACCATTCTCAAGAGCAGACCACCTGTTAGGCCACAAATCAAGTCTCATACATTAAAAATCAAATATCTTTTCAGACTATGTAGAGCTAGGGCTGGGTCTGGAGCTCACAGACCCCTCAAGCCCATTCACAAACCCTTCACACACAGGCCTATGAGCTAGATAATCAGCAAAAAGTTCCTTGGAGCCTTGGTTGAAGAAGGAATAGTCTTTATTCAGCATACACATGTCTAATACCTAGGCAGTCCAAAGAGAAACTCAGAAACTCAACTGCTACCAGCAAAGTCCAAAGAAAAACTGAGCAGCTGCCAGCAGAGTAAACATGCTCTATTTATTGACACAAGCTCTGCCGGCCAGCCTGCTTCACAAACTGAAGAACACAAAATAGCAACAAAACTAAAAAGATACATTGGTGCACATGTGCACTAACTCCACCCACACAACTTGTTTACAGGAAATGTGCTGCTTGACCCCCAACCAGATCTGAGCCAAAGGAGCCTGACTAAATTATCCTATTTTCCACAGACTATGATGAAATAAAATTAGAAATCAATAATAAGCGGAAGTTTGAAAACTGTACAAATACATGGGAATTAACCAACATGGTCCTCCATGAGCAAGGGTCAAGAATATATTAAGCAGGAAATTAAAAAAATCCTTGAAACAAATGAAAATAGAACACAATATATCAATATCTATGGAATACTGCAAAAACAGTACTAAGAGAGAAGTTTATTGTAATAAGTGCTTAAGTCAAAAAACTAAAAAGAATTTCAATAAGCAACCTAACATTGCATTTCAAGGAACTAGAAAAGCAAGAGCAATCTAATCCTCAAATTAGTAAACAAAAAGAAATAATAAAGATCAGAGCAGAAGTAATTAAAATAGAGACTTAAACATGAGATAAAATATAGATAAAATGAGAAGTTGGTTGTTTGAAGAGATAAACAAAATGTACAAACCATTAGCTAGACTAAGAGAGAAGACCTAAATAAAAATCAGAAGTGAAAAAGGACACATTACAAACACAGAAAATACAAAGAATCAGTAGAGACTATTATGAAGAATGATATGCCAGCAAACTGGAAAACCTAGAGGCAATGAATAAATTTCTGGACACAAACAACCTACCCAGACTGAGCCAAGAAGAATTAGATAAACTGAAGAAGCCATTAATGAGTCATGAGATTGAATCAGTAATTAGCAGTCTCCCAACAAGAACAAAAAAAGCCTAGGATCAGATGAGTTCATTGCTGAATTCTATCAAACCTTTTAAGAAGAATTAATTCCGATTCTTCTAAAACTATTTCAAAGAATCAAAGCAGAGCATATGCTTCCAAACTTTTCTATGAATCCAGCATCACCCTGATACTAAAATAAGACAAAAGCATGGCAAAAAAAGAAAACTACAGGCCAATATCCCTGATGAATATAGGTGCAAAAATTCTCACAAAATACTAGCAAACAGAATTCAACAGCACATTAAAATGATTATACTCCATGATCAAATGGTATTTATCCCAGGGATGCAAGGACATTTCAATATACACAAATCAATAAATGTGATACACCACATCAACAGAATGAAGGACAAAAATCCTATGATTATCCCAATAGATACAGAAGGAGCATCAACATTCCTTCATTTCATAATAAAAACTGTCAAAAAATTAATTATAGAAGTAAATTACCTCAACAAATAAATGCCTTATATAACAAACCCACAGCTAAGATGATACTAAATAGGGAAAATTTGAAACCTTTTCCTCTAAGAACAGGAACAAAATAAGGATGCCCATTCTTAGCACTCTTATTTAACATAGTGCTCGAAATCCTAGCCAGAGCAATTATGCAAGAGAAAGAAATAAAGGGCATCCAAATTGGAAAAGATGAAGTCAAATTGTTCCTGTCTGCAGAAAACATATTACATAGAGAATAATAGGATTTTATTAAAATAATAATGCACTTTATAATAATAATAGGATTAATTAAATTTTTTAATTTAGGATTTTCTAAAGACTCCACCAATAAACTCTTAAAGCTGATAAACAAATTCAGTAAGGTTGCAGGATACAAAATCAACATACAAAAATCAGTAGCATTTTTATACACCAATGATGAACTAGGTGAAAAAGAAATCAAGAAAGCAATCCCATTTACAATAGCTAACAACAAAAAAAAATACCTATGAATAAATTTAGCCGAGGAGGTGAAAGATCTCTAAAATGAAAGATACAAAACACTGATGAAAGAAATTAAAGAGGACACACAAAAATGGAATGATATTCCTTGTTCACAGATTGGAAGAATTAATATTGCCAAAATGACCATATTTCCCAAAGTGATCTACAGATTCAATGCAATCCCTATGAAAATACCAATGACATTCTTCACAGACACAGAAAAAAAAAAAAAAAGAATCCTAAAATTCATATGGAACCACAGAAGACCATGAATAGCCAAAGCAATCCTGAGAAAGAAGAACAAAGCTGTAGGCATTACACTCTCTGACTCCACGTTATACTACAAAGCTGTAGAAATCAAAACAGCCTGATAGTGGCATAGAAACAGACACATACACCCATGGAACAGAATAGAGATCCCAGAAATAAATTCACATGTTTACAACCAACTGATTTTTGACAAAGGTTCCAAGAACATGCATCTGGGAAAGAACAGCTTCTTCAATAAATGTTGCTGGTAAAAATGGATATCCATATGCATCATTTACGAAAATCAACTCAAAATGGATTAAAGACTGAAATGGAAGATCCGAAATTATAAAACTACTAGATGATAACACAGGGGAAATGCTTCATGACACTGGTCTGGGCAAAAATTTTATGGGGAAGACTTCTAAAACATAAACAACAAAAGTAAAAACAGGCATATGGGATTATATCAAACTAAAAAGCTACTGCACAGCAAAAGAAGCCATCAACAGAGTAAAGAGGCCACCAGCAAAATGGGAGAAAATATTTGCAAACTATTGATCTGACAAGGGAATAATATCTGGAATATACAAGGAACTTAGTGGCAAACAATTCCCAATAATCTGATTAAAAAATGGGAAAATTAGTTGAATATACATTTCTCAAAAGAAATCATACAAATGGACAACAGGTATATGAAAAAATGCTCAGCATCACTAATCATCTGGCGAATATACATTAAAACCACAATAAGATGTCATCTTACCCTAGTTAGAATGACTATTATCAAAAAGACAAAAAATAACAAATACTGGTGGGGATGTCGAGAAAAGAGAACTCATATGCTGTTGGTGAAAATGTAAATTAGTACAGCCATTATGGAAAATGTGTGAAGTTTCCTCAAAAACCTAGTAGGAGAACTACCATATGATTCAGCAATCCCACTGCTGGGTATTTATGCATAGAAAAAGAAATCTCTATACCAAAGACATATATGCACCCGTATGTTTATTGCACTGTAGCCAAGATATGGAATCAACCTAGGTGTCCACTGATAGATGAATAGATAAAGAAAATAGGCACATAAAATGAAATATTATTCATCCATAAAAAAGAATGAAATCCTGCTCTTTGTGGCAACATGGATGAGACTGGAAGACATTATGTTTAGTGAAATAAGTCATGCACAGAAAGAAAGATTCCACATGTTCTCACTCATATATGGGAGATAAAAAAAAAAAGTTGGGTTCATAGAAGTAGTGAGTAGAATTATGAGTACAAGAGTCTGGGAAGGAGTGGTGGGGGAGAGAAAAATGTTGGTTAATGGATACAAAATTACAGTTAGATAGGAAAAATACGTTCTAGTGGTTTACAGTAGTGCTAGGCATCTGTAATTATAAATAACCTGTTATTGGGCCGAGCCCATGGCGCCATCGGGAGAGTGTGGCACTGGGAGTGCGGCGGCGCTCCCCCTGAGGGTTTGGATCCTATATAGGGATGACTGGTGCGCTCACAGTGCTCACTGGCTGAGCACAGTGCGGCCAGTCTCAAAAAGGACACACACAAAAATAAAATAAAAAATAAATAAATAAATAACCTGTTATTATTTGTTCTTGAATGGCTAAAAGAGAGGCGCACAAATGTTCTCATCACAAAGAAGCAATAAAGTTTTGCAATGATGAATATGCTAATTATCCTGATTCGATCATCAAACATTGTATACATGTATTCAAATATAACTCTGTACCCCATAAATATGCATGATCAATATGTGACATCTAAAAAAAATAAATTTTAAAAAGACAAAAAAATCCCCACAAAAAACCAAGGGTATTATCCAAGAGACTCAATCGTTAATGGCATCATTGAATGGCTGTAATAAAGTGTACTTAAAAGCCTACAAGATGCCTGACATGTTAAAGCACACATTTCTGAGTTGACATGCCTAGCATTTGCCTCTGAACATCTCCTTTTTCCACGTTCATTTTGTTTTGTTAAGGCATCGATTGTTAGCTTTTTCTGTCTCTATACTATTGACAGGTGCAATTCTCTCCCATCCATAGCATCTCTTATAAATATCAAGGACTGTGAACTAGTATTGGGGTGAGGGGAAAGAAAATGTGTGGAGTATGAAAAGCCAGACTTAGAGATTGCGATATACATTCTTTTTACTCCTTGCCATTTTCATGAATATCATAGAAGGTACAGTTACAAAGAGCATATATCACTTAGTAGGGTTGGAGGCTAAACTAAGCAAAGCTAATGTCCTTATTTTTTAATTGAAACAATTGATTATACATATTATGGGGTACAGAGTTGACTATCAGTATTTTAGTACTATATGTGATGATCAATTCAGTATTGTTAGCATGTTCGTCATGACAAGTCATAATTATTCTCTGTGTTAAAATATGATTTATTCATTTATTTAGGATGCATTTATTGATCACCTTCCCAGGGCATAAGATATATTGTGGTTTATAACACAATTTATGTAGATGTAAATAACACGTGCATGCACATACTATTAAACAAGACTGGGTTTTTAAAAAACAGATTCAGAGAGCAAACCACAATAGTCAGGGGCATTAGAGTTTATTTCTTGCTTCGTGGTGAAGGTGGAATTTGATCTTGACTCTAGAGAATGAACATAATGTAGATATGGTAATGATAGGAAGTGGTGGGGGTGTTTCCAGCAAAGGAGAAAACTTTATCAAAGACACAGAGACTGCAAACTATGAGATACTTATCGGGACCTGTGAGTTTGATTACAAGCCAGGCTGAATATAAGGAAATAGCAGGAAAAAAAGGCCAAAAGGCAAGTGGAACAGATAAAAAATGATGTGAATAGCAGATTAAGAAGCTTGATGTTTATTCACTTTGTGATGGAGAACAATTTTAATAGTACTAATGGAAAATATCACTTAACATTTACTGAATTATAACAATGTGTCAGGTCCTGCTATAAGCATTTTACATGATTATCTCACTTAATTTAAAAAAAAAATTAAAATAAATCGTATTGTGTATATTTAAAGTATGCAACTTGATGTTATGGGATACAAATAGATAGTAAAAAGGTTACTATAGTGCAGCAAATTAACGTATACATCATATCACATAGTTACCCATTTTTGTGTGTGTGTGTGTGTTTGTGGCAAATGCATCTAAAATCTACTCGTTTAGCATGAATCCCATATACAGTACAATTTTATCACCTTCATGTCTTCATGTTATTCATCAGATCTGTAGACTTGTTTATCCTACTTATCTGCTACTTTGTATCCTCTGCCCTACATCTCCCCATTTCCAACCCAGCCCGCGGTAACCACTGTTTTGTTCTCTCTCTCTCTGTACCTATCTATCAATCAATCAATTTATTTATATTTCACATATAAGTGAAATTATGCAGTATTTTTCTTTCTATGTCTGGCTTATTACACTTAGCATAATGTCATCCCAGCTCATCTGTGTTGTGGCAAATAACAAGATCTCGCTCTTTTTTGGGGTCTGAACAATTTTTCACTGTACATACGTACTGTAGTTTTTTTATCCATTTGTTCAACAACAGACATTTAAGTTGTTTTCATATCTTGGTTTTTGTAAATAATGCTATAATAAACATGGGAATGCAGGCATCTTTGTGAAACAGTGATTTCATTAACTTTGGGTATATACTTAGGAGAAGGATTTCTGGGTCATAGGATAGTTCTATTTTTAATTTCTTTAGAAACCCCAATGCTGTTTTCCATAATGGCTGTACCAGTGTACATTCTACCCACAGTGAAAAAGAGTTCGCTTTTTTCCACAATGTTAGCTCATTTAATTCCTCACAACAACTCTATAAGTTTATCCTATCATTATCCTCAGTGTGTAGATGAGGAAAAACAGATCTCAAGAAGTTTAGTAATTTGACCCAAGTCAAGCAACTGCCAAATTGTTAATCCAGTTACTCTTACTCTGGAGCAACGCTGTCCAACAGGATATTCTTTGATGATGGAAGTGTTTTGTATCTGTGCTGTCTGATGTGGTAGCCACTAGCCTTGTGTGGCAACTAAGCACTTAAAATGTGACTAGTGTGACTAAGGAAATGAGTTTTAAAATTTCATTTCACGCTCCCTTGAGAATTTCTTGTAAGGCTGGTCATGTGGTAGTGAACTCCCGCAGTTTTTGTTTGTCTGAGAAATGTACTATTTGCCTTTCATTTTGGAAGGATAGCCTTGTGGGGTAGAGTATTCTTGGCTGGCAATCTCTGTCTTTTAGTATTTTGAATATATCATCCCATTCCTTTCTGGCTTTTAGGGTTTGTGATGAAAAGTCTTATGTTAGTCTGATTGGGGCTCCCTTATAGGTGATTTGATGCTTCTCTCTTCCAGCTTTTAAGATTCTCTCTTTGTCTTTGAGTTTTGCCAATTTGACTATAACATGTCTTGGAGAAGACCTTTTTGGGTTGAATACTTTTGGGTATCTTTGAGCTTCCTGAATCTGAAGATCTGTGTCTTTTCCAATAACTGGGAAGTTTTCTGCCACTAATTTGTTGAATATGTTTTCAATGCAATCTCCTTTTTCCACCCCTTCTGGAATACCCGAGACTCAGATATTTGAGCGCTTAAGGTTGTCTGATATCTCTCTCAGATTTTCTTCAATGCCTTTAATTCTTTTTTCTTTCTTTTGTCTGCCTGTGTTATTTCAAACAGCCCATCTTCAAGGTCAGAAGTTCTCCCTTCTACTTCTGCAAGCCTGCTGGTTAAACTCTCTGTTGTGTTTTTTATTTTGTTGAATGAGTTCTTCGGTTCAGCAAGCTCTGCTACATTCCTTTTCAGGGCATTGGTACCTGAAAAATAACTACCACTGCCATAAAAACCCAAGAAAAATCAAAACCCACTAGTATAATAAAAATGACATTCATGAAGAGAAAGCAAACAAATAAAAAGGCTATCTTCAACCCAAGGAACCAACAAATACAGAAAACAAACAGTAAATCAGAAAGGAAGGAACAAAAGACACCTAAGACATCCAAACACTAGCCAATAAAATGCTAGGATTAAATCAATACTTTACAATAACAACTCTTAATGTAAAAGGCTTAAATTCCCCAAGCAAAAGACACAGACTGGCTGACTGGATTAAAAAGGAGGACCCAACTATATGCTGCCTTCAAGAGACCCACCTCACCCATAAAGACTCACAGTCCACTGGTTTGACACTATTGTCTGGCTAGGATGCTGCTGGGTCTGCCAATTTTGTATGGCTGCCTCAGTGTCTGCTTGGTTGCCCACTAGTCCCTTGGGTGCATGGTCGCCTCAGACCTTGGGCCTCTTTGGCTGGGCACCTCTCTTATCAGCACGCACTCTGAGGGGCTTGGGATGGAGTCGGGTGGTGGCGATGAGGCCCACCTGCTGGGTCACACGCTGGCACCACAGGGCTCGTGGTCTCTGTAGATCTTGGGCTTCTCCAGCTGGGCGCCTCTCTGATCGGCATGCACTTGGCGGAGCTGGGGATGGAATCGAGCGGTGGTGGCGAGGCCTACCTGCTGGGTTACACACCGGCACCACAGGGTGCATGGTCCCTGCAGATCTTGGCACCTCTCTGATCATCACACACTCAGGGGGGTGGTGGATGGAGTCAGGCAGTGGTGAAGAGGTCTACTTGCTGGGTTGTGTGCTGGCACTGCATGCCGCACAGTCTCTGAGGATCTTGGGCCTCTCTGGCTGGGCGTCTCCCTGATCGGTGCGTACTCCCTCAGTAGATGATTCTAATACCTTTCCTTTCAATCGTATTTAAATATTTTTGCAAATTGTGTAGGTTAAAAAACACTTTCAAGAGGCATGAAACCTTACTAGCAGGAAGTTAATATAATAACTTGAGACAATTTACATCACACGTCCTTTTAAGTTTAGTATATATTTGTAATATATACTAATATAATTTATATATTTATAACATATAAATAATTAAATACTTATTTATAGATTTATATTATATATTTATATATAAATCAGTATATATTATATATTAATATAAATACAGTTATATATTCATATATAATTGATATAAATATACTTAATGAATATATTATTGTATATTATACTTTTATAATATGTTATATATTATTTATACTACATAGTATATATTTAGTTGTTATATATAAATAAATATAAATATATACTTATAAATTATATAAATATATTTTAATGCTACAGCTATTCATGATGTAAGTTGAGGTAAGTTACTTAAAAGTAAAAAAAAAAAGCTTTATATAGGTAAAAAATTCAGTTATGTTTTCTGTATTTAAGAAATATTACCATTGAAGAAAAAATCTATGGACTTCTCTCCCCTCTCTTTATCATTTTAGTAAATATGAATTATTCCCTAAGGAGCTTACTTGAGATTTACACCTCTTCTTCAGGACCGTACTTGCCAGGAGGTGGCACTACTGCACTTTGTCCTACAGTCCAGAACACAAATCTATAAGCCAAAGGTTACCTCAGCAATGCGTTGTGTAATATTGTGTGAATTAAATATTTTATTTTGTTCCATTCTATACCTTTCAATTATTTCTGTTGCTTGTTAAGATTATTAGGTATCTCGCCACGTCTGTATTAAAAGCTGAATTTGTTTTACCTTGGGAGTATAATGTATGCTTTATGAAAATTACCTGTTTCATTTTACAGTTCATTTTAAGAAATGGTCTAGTCTTGAAAAGGAAAACTATGTATTAAATACAGAGGTTACTAGGTTTATAAATAATAGTTAACTGCGAGAATACCAGTGGAGACAAAGTCAACATAATTTAGGTGGGGATAACATGAGCGGTGCTGTGACTATTAATTTTCACCATCATTTGTAATTGTAGTGTTAGTGGATACACCTTTTTTTCCTTATGAAGAAATTATGAATTTTTACATCCAGTAAGTTATGAGAAGATCTTTTTCAAGGATTCAATACTTAACACAGTTTTATTTTAAATTAAATGTTTAAAAAAATTTTATTCTACTATGTCATGGTAAATAGATATTTGCTTGTTATTTTATTTTATGTTTATTGAAACATATTGATTATACATATTTATGGGGTACTGAGTTATATTTCAATACATGTATACAATGTGTGATGATCAAATCAGGGTAATTAGCATATTCTTCATTGCAAAACGGAATCATTTGTTTGTGATGTGGAATTCGATCTCCTCTCTTCCAGTCATTTGATTACATGCAGTAATTTTTGTTAATGATAGATGCCTCAGCTTGACTGCACACCAGCAGAACTTATTTTTCCTATCAAGTTGTAATTTTGTGTCCATTAACCCGTCTCTCACTATAACCCCTTTCCTGCCTTTAATAACTACAGTTGTATTCTCTTCTCCTAAAAGTTCAAGTATTTATTTATTTATTTATCTATTTTAGTTCCCACACATGAGTGAGAACATGAGGTATTTCTCTTTCTGTGCCTGGCTTATTGCACTTAACATAATTTTCTCCAAGCTCATCCATGCTGTTGTGAATGACGGAATTTCATTCTTTTTAATGGCCAAGTAGTGTTTTATTGTATATACTAAATCATCATGAAAAATCAGATGCTTATTTATGAATACAATTCAAAGAATATTAGTGTGTTATATTTTCTGTGCCAAACATTATGCCAACTGTTGGAAATGAAGATGAAAAAGGTTAAAATCCCTGCCCCAAGTAGCACACAGGAGTGTATGAAAATTCCAATTTTTCCATTTCCTCTGCAATACTTGGTTAGTTTTAAGATTTTACCCATTTTAATAGATGTTTAATATCTCATAATTTTAATTTGCACTTTCCATATCATATATAATGTTACGTGTCTTTTCATTTGCTTATTTTCCATGCATATAGGATCTTTGGTGAGGTGACTTTTCAAATCTTTTGCCTAGTTTTAAAAAATTGGTTTGTTTGCTTTCTTATTATTGAGTTTTGAGTTTTTTAAAATACACACCTTCAAGGTAGATACCCATTATAAGATGGATGACTTACAAAATTTTTTTCATGGTCTGAGACTTATCTTTTTATTCTCCCTAGGGTGTATTTCAAAGAACAAAAGTTTTAAATTTTGATGAAGTTTTGGTGATATCTTAGAAATCTTGACCTAATTCAAAGAAAAAAGATTTTGTCCAATTTTTTTAATCCAGAAATTTTGCAGTTGTAGGTTTTATATTTGGTTATATGAAACATTTTGAATTAGTTTTTTTTTTTTTCGTCTTTTTTCGTGACCGGCATCGGATCGCAACCCTCAGTGTCGCGCCCGTACCGGACCGGGACTGGCAACGGGATCGCAACCCTCGGTGTTGCACCCGCACCTCGCTCAGCCAGTGAGCGGCTGGTCTGTATGTGGGATCCGAACCCTCGGCGGGAGCGCCACCACGCTCCCAAGCAGCGCACTGTAGCAGTGCGCCACCGGGCCGGCCCCTTGAATTAGTTTTTTATTTGGTATAAGGTTTGAATTGAAGTTCTCATTTTTTGCATGAGTAACCAATTGTTTCTGTACCATTTGTTGGAAAATCTATCATTTCTTCACTGAACCACCTATGCATCTTTGTCAAAAATTATTTGTCCGTATATATGTGGGGCTATCTCCGAATACTCTGTTCTGTAGATCTATTTTTTACCTCTATGCCAATATCACACCAGGCTGGTTAATGTAGCTTTATAATAAGTCTTGACATCACATAGTATATATCATCCAACTTTATTTTTCTTTTTCAAAGTTGTTTTGGATATTGTAGGTCATTTGCATTTCTATATCAATCTCAGAATCAGCTTTTCAATTTCTACCTAAAAAAACACAAAACCCCAAACAAAAAAGTCCAATCAAATCCTGCTGGGAATTTGATTGTGATTGCATTGATGCTATAGATCAATTTTGGGGAAAATTTACATCTTAATAATGAGTCTTGTGGCATATAAACACAGTATATTGCCCCTTTTATTTAGATGTTCTTTAATTTCTGTCAGCAGTGTTTCATAGCTTTCAGTATGCAGTTCTTGCATATCTTTTGTCAGATTTATCTCTAAGTACTTTTACATTTTTCAAGGCTATTGTAAATGGTATTTTTTAAAAAATTCAATTTCTGATATTTTTTGCTAGTTGTGTATAGAAATACAATTGATTTGTAAAAGCAAAAATTGCAGGAGACAATGTTAAACAGGCAAGCAAGACTTTACTTGATACCTTTGCAATAGGGGAGAGATATTAGAACTCAATCTGAGCTCAACTGCTCAGGAACAAAGGGTTACAGAGATTTATGAGCTGAAGTGGGGGGATTTTAGGCCACCTATGTTTGCTAATTGGGCTTATCCAAAGGAAAAATAAATTTTCTTCTGTCTTCATGACAGGAGATAGTTTCACAAGTTGGTGAACACTGGGAGAGAGAGAAGCTATCTTCTTTGATGATTACATTTAAAATGGATGGCTCCCAGGTTCTTGAGAAAGACATTTCTGAGTTGTCAAACTGGCAAGAGAAATTTTTAAAAAATTACTTCTCAAAGAGTCAGAGAAAGAGTTTACAAGTTTTCTAAAGTACATGCTCTAAGAAAGGGACATCAGAGGCCTGCAAGCCAGGATAAAGCTTGTCTGAAGTTCAGTCAAGCTGAGCGGAATTTTAAAACCTTCTTGGTTCATTGATGTATATTGATCTGGGATCCTAAAACACTGGTAAACTCTCTTATTACCTTTAGAAACTTTTTTGGGGCAGATTCCTTTCAGATTTCCTTCATAGACAGTTATAACATCTATGAATACAGTTTGACTTCCTGAATAGAGGTTTATCAATTTTCAATTTTGTTTTTTTTTCAAAGCCCCAGGTTTTAGCTTTGTTTTTTATTGTCTTTATCTATTTCACTGATTTTCTATATGCTTTATTTATTTATTTTTTTACTGTGCTTACTTTGAGTTTACGTTCCTTTTAATTTTCAAGTTTCTTAAGGTGAGATTTGAGACCATGATTTTGAAAATTTTTTTCCTTTTTGAGACAAGTATTTATTGCTGTAAATTTTCTTTGAATTTATTGTGATTTTCATCACAACTTTCCATTGCCGTTAATGTTGTTCATTATCATATGTCATTATTTTGCCTGTGTCCTATACCTTAGGATGTCTACCTTTACTCCCTTGAAGTGCTCATGAAGTTTTGAAAACTGACATTCTTTCTCTGTTGACTTACCCTGTAATTTTAGATGAAACTTATTCAACTGGGACTTAAGGCCTTATATCTTTTTTTTTTTTTTTTGTCTTTTGTCTTTTTTCCGTGTCCGGCAACGGATCGCAACCCTCAGTGTTGCCCCCGTACCGGACCGGGGACCGGCAACGGGATCGCAAGCCTCGGTGTTGCACCCACGCCTCACTCAGCCAGTGAGTGGGAGCCGGTCTGTATGTGGGATCCGAACCCTCGGATGGGAGCGCCGCCGCACTTCCCAAGCGGCGCACTATCCAGTGCGCCACTGGGCCGGCCCATTCCCACAAATTTTTGTATGTTGTGTTTTCATTTTCATTAAGATAAAAATACTTTCTCATTTTTTATTTGATTTCCTCTTTGACTCATATTACTTAGAAGTGTGTTACTTAGTTTCCAAGTGTTTGAGGATTTTCCTGATATATTCCTATTCCTGATTTTTAATTTAATTCCATTGTGTTCAGACAATATACTTGCATGACTTGAATCCTTTTCAATTATTATGATTTGTTTTATAGCCAAAAATATGTTTCTGTGTGTACTTGCAAAAATTTATATTTTGCTGCTGTTGGGTGAAGTGTGCTATAAACATAAATTAGGTAAAATTGATTGTTAGAATAGTTGTAGGCTTCTATATTCTTACTGATTTGCTACTTGTTCTATCAATTACTGAGATAGATTATTGAAATGTCTGACTATCTTGGTAGATTTGGCTGTTTCTCCTTGCAGTCTTATCAGTTTTTCCTCCCTATATTTTGAAGCTTTATTACTAGGTACCTATATGTCTAGGATCATTATGTCATTTTAATAAGTAGTTTGTCATTATGAAATGAACTTTTAATACTTTTATTATGAAATCAATCTTGTCTGTGTAGGAATACTGATCAGAACTCACTCCATCGTTGTGGCCTTCAGAGCTCTAGCTTCAGTAGTTGCAATTTTCCCCCTGCACAAATTGCTTAGAAACCAAGAGAGGAACAAGAACAGAACACTGTGCTTGAGATAAGGGGAGTGACACCAGGGAGTGATGCCGGCAACCTCAAAGATAAGAACAGGAGTCTGCGGAGCACGTGGGAATCTTGCACTTCTGCAGCCTTTCTCTCTTTGACATGGCTCCACTTTTGTCTCTAAGTCTCTTGTAAGCCTCAACTCCCCCACACCTCAAGGAGAATGTGGAGAAAGCAGCTGCATAGCACTAGGATGGATTGAAACTCCACCCCATCCCTGCACCTAACCACCCATCAATAATAATAATAACAACAACAACAATAATAACAACAACAACAACAACAATAATAATAAATTCCTTGTAAACCATATGGAGTTGCCTGTTTTGGTTTTGGTTTCAGGATACTTTATCAGTTTGGTGTGGTTATACTAAGCTCACACTTGGACACTCTGGTATTAATATAGTCACTCCAGATTTTAAAAGTTATTTTTAGCATAGTATATCTTTTCCCATACTTCTACTTTTAGCACTTTTAATCTCTATATTTATATTGGGTTTCAACATATAGTTAGGTCTTTTTTTTTTTTTTTTCTCTGATCTGATAATCTGTGTCTTTAATGGGCTGTTTAGATCAATTATACTTAAAATGCTTATTGATATGGTCAGTTTCATTAAGGAATATATTATGTTGGGGGCTCAAACTTTGGGCTTCCTTCCTTTTGTCCCTTTTTAAGATGGATGTTACTGACCTATAACCTACTTACATGATTATTCCTTTGTCCCTGCTTATAAGTTGGGTGACCATATGACTTACCTTTCAAACTAGCACAATTTTGAGAGTGAAAGGTATGCAGTTAATCATATTTCTTGGGGTGACAGTTATAAATAAGCTGGGAACATTCTGATCAAACAAGGTCACACTCACCTTTTTATAATTTTCTTTTTACTTATATTTCTTTGTGTGCCTACTTAAGCAGACCTTTTGAGTAAACTTGAAGTTTGAGAGGGTAAGTTGGCCAGAAATACTCATCTTCTCATGTTTTCTACAATTAATGTCAATATTGGGTTATATGGAACAATCTAAAGAGCAAGATTATCAGAAACTTTCAATTTTAGCACTACATGTTTGTCAAGCGTCACTGAAGAATATGTAAGAAAACATAGGTGGAGGTTTGTTTATCCCATGTTAATCAGTGAAGTTATGGGGCTTTTGGAAATTCTTAAAGATATATTTCAATTAAAAAATAAATTAAGCCAGTTTTTTTAGCTATTAAAATGAATTATCTAAGTAATTTATATATTTTTTGAAAACTATTTTAACATTGTATAACTATTTTATTTTTACTTTTATTATTTTTTATCTTTTTAAAACTATAATAGCATTTAATGTTTCAAATTTATCTTCAAATCCAGCTCCATGCTGTAACTATTTTGAAAGTGATTTTATGTTTGGGTTTATAAAAGCATACGTATAGGTGATTAAAAGAAGAATAAATATGATATGTATCTTGAAATGTGATATTCTCAATCATATTCTATGATCCATAATTATCTGGAGACAACTGACTGTAAATAAGTTTAGTTTTTGTTTGTTCACTCCAGTTTTATCTTGCTCTTATAAAACTGATACACCATACAAATGAATTTCAGAACATTCTATAAAAATTATTTGTTAAATCTGACCGCTTATCTGTAGTTGAAATTTTTTTTATTTAAAATATTTCCTGGTTGTAATATTTTATAATTCTATGTTTAAGAAATTTCCTAAAGGTTTTCATTTCACTGATATAAAACAGACCTCAAAGGAGATTAAATTTTCACAATTGTAATAGTTGTTATTCTTACATCTCGTAAAAAAATTCTTTTCAAACTCTGAAGAATTAAAATAATGATATCTGATTATCTTTATTCTTCCTGTGTATATCATTTTCATTGGAGATTAGATTAACAACGACAAATTACTGTAAAAAAAAGACTTTATTGAAATTAGCACAAGTTGTGTGTGAATAGCAGCTGCCAGACAGAGAACAAAGCTTAATCAGTATACATAGTTTGCAAAGACAGATTTGTATTCATGAATGCATAAGCGCAATGACAAGGAAAAAGAATTTTTGACAAGCAATTATTTCGTTGTGAAAACAAAGTTTTAACTGTTACTCTGGTTTCTTCAGGTATAACTGATATTTTTCAAGCTTAACTTATATGTTTTATTACATGTTTCTGAAATGGAACTTTGGTCCTAGGAACTATAATGTGGAACTAATTTTATTGCAAGGTGTCTTATTTTCCACTTGGAATGATCCCTGCCTAGCTTTCTTTTTATCTCCATCCTTTGCTTAACCAACTCCTCATCCATCATATACCTCCTTAAACATCGGTTCCAGAAATGCCCAAGGAAAGTCTTCCGTGATCCTGCAAATAGATCAGATGCTCCTGTTATCCACTGTCATTGTAATGCTAGTCTTTTATAGCAGTTATAAGAACTGTGATTAAAATAACTAATTATTTAATTATTGTCTGCTTTGGGGGCTATAACGTAAATGCCAAGACAGTAGGAACTATGTCTTGCCACTGAGTCCTAGAACCAAACATAGAGCCAGGTTCAGAGTAGGTCCTCAATGACTATTAATTGAGTTCGTTCATTCATGACTGGAGAGAGGAAGGTGAGTTGATGAAGGGTGGGTGTTGATGTTGTAAGAAAAAACATGATTAGGCAAGAGTGTCTAAAATCCACTAAAAGTATATGACGTGAGAGCACTTAATAAAGTTGAGTATTATTTAAATACTTAAGGTACTTATTTCCCTACAACAAATTCACTTACAATTTAATTGACATTTAGATGCTTCAGCAAGGTTAATCTGGTTTATTGGTTAGACCCTGGGGTTTATGTGTTTGAAGTTGGGCCTTCTTTTTCCAATTACTTTGAGTGGGGGTAGGAGAAAGTGTTTCTATGGACTAAGACTGTAAATAACCCAACTTGTATTTTATGTTGTCCTGATATTCGTTAGTGGCATCAGTCAAATGAGTGAGGGTGTCTTAGAACAACTGCATATGGTGTGTAACTTCATTGATAATGCAAATTAACTATCATTTATCGAGCACCTGAGGTTACAGAGATGGTACTGCCCTGAGGAGCACAATGTCTAGCAAAAAGCCAATACGAGTCTAGGAGACAATTGTTGCCATTTTGTATTTGAAGCTTACCTAGTAATAGATCTACTTTCTCTTTTTTATGTGAATGAAATAACTTCTACCCATTCTGTCATGTTGAAAGTAGTGATTTATGTCAATAGACATAACTTATAAAAAGATTCTCAGTTCTAAAAATTTTAGCTGCATATTTTTGGTTTACTCAGTTTATCTCTCCAAGTTTTTGATTGTTTGAGGATAACTTTTTCCAAATGGAGTTGATTTTATATTGATGGGCAATTTGTTTTGAAAACTCTTCTTACAAACCACAGAGTAATAAAGCAAACCCCAATAAGTAATTTTTCATTGACTTTGACAGGAATATCTGAAATACAGCCAATTACTTCAACTGTGTATTTTCTAAATTAGTCACATATGTAAATTAATGTCAATTCTCTACTTTTTTGCAATCTAGGCACTCATTATTTGTAGATGATTAGTACTTTATTTGCTCTATTCCAGCTTTGCCTTACCACCAGCTTTATACTACCACTTAGTACTGTTCTATAGAGACTCTGCAAGTATCATAAAGCAAATAGTTTGTCAGATAATTTAAATGTAAATCAGGAGATATTAAATTATAGAGAAAAATTACTATACCGGTAACTTGATGAAATCTTTTCCACACAGAGACTTAAAGGGAAAATAAGCACATTTTATTGAGACAAACTCAAGAAAGAAAAATTATGTGTATGTTGCCTCAAAAATTTGAATGTCATTCAGTCAGAGTGCCAGGACCAGCTAAGCCAAAGGGAGAAAGTTGAATCATATCGATTCACCTTTCACCCTATTGAAAAAGTATTTCGAGTCTCTTAATGACCACAAAACACTGAATCATAGTTTTTCTACTAACTGGTTTTTGTCTAATTACTTGTGAAAATATATTCATTTATAAATATATTCATTTCTGTCACGAGGTTAATTAGGTCAGGAAATAAAGAAAGTCAAGTTACTAGGATGAATAAGATAAGCAATTTATTTAATACAATCAACTATTATCTAATCTTGTATAAAAAAAGTTCTGTGTGAAATTGACCTGAACTATTGAAAGTATATTGTAGTCAGTCTGTTTTTGATTTTTCTTTTCAATTTTTAATATTGTCTTCAGACTCGTATTTTTGAAACTCATATCTGATCACGTAAACATTCAGTACTCTTTATTACCAGGCAAAAGTTTTCAAAATTAAAAAAAAATATTGCTTAAATATTTTTACCGATGTGTGTTTTAAAGAAATTTATTAGGCTTTATCGATTATCTCACATAGGTACAGGTAAACATTACTAGTTTTTTAGGAGGCAGAGCCTAGTGTAACTCTCTTTTTCTATATTTTTTCATAGAAATACTGAGAATAATTGTTCAAATACTGTATAGATGGAAGTGGAAGAAGTATTTTGTTTTCTTTTTCTTGGCAGTATCATTCAATTTGGGGCTGCCTAGAGTCCTTGGGTTATATACCAAAAATTACATGGTGATATACTATCAAATATGATTTTTAATGATCTATCATGTGACAACTCAATTTGATTCCCTTTTATTATCATTGAAAGTAAAGAAATGGAAAGCATATTTTTTGTTAGCAATTTTGTTACACATCTATTAGAGTTAATGACTTTCTCAACTTTGAAAGAATTATATCAACTGTCACCTTTGTTTGATTTAGGGAAATTTTTACTCCCTAGGAAAATGCAGTGAATTAAGATCTAGGTAGATGTTTTTATTTTAAAAGAAGGAAAACAGTAAGAAAACTAGCATGGACTTTATTTTCTTTCTCAGAAAGATCAGTTCTAAGAAAGAGTAAATATGGCTTCACTATTTTGCCTGTGTGCCCTTGGAAAGTGTTTGGGTACTCTAGGGGATACAGACATACCTTGGAGATATTATGAGTTTGGTTCCACACCACAGCAATAAAACCAAAATTGCAATAAAGTGAGTCACACAATTTTGGGGGTTTCCCAGTACATATAAAAGTTATGTTTACACTATACTGTAGTTTTTAAAGTGTGCAATAGCATAATGTCTAAGAAAACAATGTACACACCTTAGTTAAAAAATGCTCTATTACTAAAAAATGATAATGATCATTTGAACCTTCTGCTAGTCATAATTTTTTTTGCTGGTGGAGGTCTTGCCTTATATTGATGGCTGCTGATTGATTATGTTAGTGTTTGCCAAATGTTGGTGCGGCTGTGGTAATTTCTTAAAATAAGACAATTATGCTTGCTGCATCAATTGATTTTTCCTTTCATGAAAGATTTCTTTGTAGCATGCAATGCTATTTGATAGTATTTTACCCACAGTAGAACTTCTTTCAAATTGGAGTCAATCCTCTCAAAACTGCTGCTGCTTTATTAACTAAGTTTATGTAATATTCTAAATCCTTTGTTGACATTTCAACAAGTCCACACCGTTTTCACCAGGACTAGATTCCATCTCAGTAATCACTTTGCTCATCCATAAGAAGCCACTCCTCATTTGTTAAATTTTATCACGAGATTGCAGTAATTCAGCCTCCTATTCAGGCTCCACTTCTAATTCTAGTTGTCTTGCTACTTCCACCACATCTGCAGTTTCTTCCTCCATGAAGTCTTGAACTCTTCAAAGGCATCCATGAGGGCTGGAATCAACTTCTTCCAAACTCCTGTGAATATCGATATTTTGGCTTTTGTGAATCACAAATGTTCTTAATGGCATCTAGAATGGTGAATCTTTTACAGAAGATTTTTAATTTACTTCGCACAGATTCATCAGAGAAATCACAATCTATGGCAGCTATTGCCTTACAAAATGTCTTTCTTAAATAAAAACCTGAAAGTTGAAATTATTCCTTAATCCTTGGGCTGCAGAAAGATGTTGTATTAGTTAGCAGGCATGAAAACAACATTAATCTCCTTGTACATCTCCATCAGAACTCTTGGGTGACTAGGTGCATCGTCAATGAGCAATAATATTTTGAATGTAATCTTGTTTTTCTGAGCAGTAGGTCCCAACAATGGGCTTAAAATATTTAGTAAGCAGTGCTATAGATAGATGTGCCGTCATCCAGGCTTTATTAGTCCATTTATAGAGCACAGGCAGAGAGTAGATTTAGCATAATTCTTAATGGTCCTAGGATTTTTGAAATCGTAAATAAGCATTGGATTCAACTAATAAGCATTGGCTCCAACTAAACAAGAGAGTCAGCCTGTCCTTTGAAGCTTTGAAGCCAGGCATTGACTTTTTTCTAGCTATGAAAATTCTAGATGGTAGCATCTAATATAAGGCTACATTACAACTCTGTTGTTTAGTGTAGCCACTTGCATCGAAGAGCTTATCTGGGTCTTCTGGATCACTTGCTGCATTTTCTGCATCAACACTTGCTGCTTCCCCTGGCACTTTGATGTTATAGAGACGGCTTCTTTCCTTACACCTCATGAACCAACCTCTGCTAGCTTCACTTTTCTTCTGCAGCATTCACAGCTCCCTCAGCCTTAATAAGACTGAAGAGAGTTACAGAATTGAAGAGAGTTAGCGCCTTATTCTGTATTAGGCTTTGGCTTAAGGAAATGTTGTGCCTTGTTTGATCTTTCCAGACAACTAAAACATTCTCCATATCAGCAATAAGGCTGTTTTACTTTCTTATGATTCATATGTTCACTGGAGTAGCACTTTTAATTTCTTTCAAAAACTTTTTCTTTACAGGTGCAAGAGGCCTTTCAGTCTGTCTTGTCTTTTGACATGCCTTCCTCACTAAGCTTAATTGTTTCTAGCTTTTTATTTAAAGTGAAAGATGTGCAACTCTTTCTTTCACTTGAGAACTTAGAGGCCATTATAGAGTTAATAACTGGCATAATTTTAATATTGTGTTTCAGGGACTAGGGAGGCCTGAGGAGAGGGAGAGAGACAGGGAGCAGCTGATCGGTGGAGCAATCAGAACATAGACAACATTTATCAATTAAGTTCACCATCTTTTATGGGCACTGTTCCTGTCACCACAAAACAATTACAATAATAACATCAAAGATCATCATAACAGATATAATAATAATGAAAAAGTTTGAACTATTGCTAGAATTGTCAAAATGTGACATAGAGACACAAAGTGAGCACATGGGAAAATGAGGCTGATAAGACTTGCTGGACACTGGCTCGCCACAAACCTTCAATTTGTATAAAATGCAATAACTGCAAGACACAGTAAAATCAGGTATGCTGGTGCATTACCTCACATGAAGGCTAGAGAATCAAGTGTAAACTTCTTAAACAGACGTGGATCTTTTCTCTCCAGCCTCCCCCTCCAGCACAACCCACTCTCAATGCCAGGGATGGAATCTCTCTGAACTAGTTGCTAATTTCTAAACATGAACAGCTCTCTTCAATTTCTGTGCCCTTGCAAATATTGTTTCCTTCTTCAACTAAGGAAACCACTTGTCTTTCTGATTCTGCCATGTTCTACTTTTACAGCGAAGCCCTTTCTGAATTTAGGAAGCAGAATTTTCACAACTGTGTTGCTCATACTGCTCTAATTACATCTCACATTGCATTAATATTGTTTATTAAAATTTTTATTACATTGCCTTCCTTATTCTAGAGATTCTGGGACATGCCTTATTTTTATACTCACATTGTCTAGACTGGATGTATTCAATAAATATTTGACTAATGCATATGTTTGACTAAGGTAAACATTTTAAGAATATGCGTTAGAAATGTGATATATTTCTATTGCTATATAAATTGTATTTTTATAATCTCTAACTATGAGTGTTTCACTTTATAACTCAATTTTCTGTTTTGTTATTTTCCATAATTGCTCTTTATATGAATAAATTATGTTTAGTGCAGTTTATGGGCTATATTTTTAAATACTTACCATATATCATAGTATTTTACCTGGCCCATTGTGATGTTTTCTTGGTACATTTGGGTTTTTATTGTTTATTTGAGTTTATAAAATATAGTAGAATCCAAATTTATAAATAGGCATTGATCCAAAAGTTTATTATCATCAATTGTTTTGATTTTAAAATTTATATTCCCAAAGAAATAAGGTAGTAAATAGCAATTAAATTGTAAGACTGTCAAGCAGAGCCTGTTTAACCTATAACAACATGGAATATGGCATATTGCAATTTTATTTAAAATAAAATAATAACACTGGAAGGACAACTATTCATTTTCCTTAATAAACTGCATTTTGATTTCTAACTGAATAATGTCAGAAACACATTTCTAGGACTACTGAAACTCATATGGACTGGGAGAAACCTAAAGAAAAGAGAGAGGGAAATGTGGTTTACTTCTTGCTCCTCAAAGTGTGGCTCGTGGAGCACAAGCATCACCAACACCTGGGAGCCCACTAAGCAAATTCTCAGGCTCATCTCAGATCTACTGAGTCAGAATCTGCATTTTAATCAGATTCCCAGGTGATTCATATGTACATTAAAGTTTGGGATGCACCGGAGATCAAGGTGGCTTTTTATCTTTTTATATCTGCTTTTGAAGAGGTATATCTCTACTCTCAAACATCTATATAAGAGAAAGAATTACTCAAGTTCACTTATTTCTGAGAATTAATTCATGGCAAAATAATATTCCTTCCACAGGAGTCTATGGAAAACCCAGGACTTGGTCTACCTTGCTCTCCACATTTAATGGCTCTTTTGTAACAAAAGACGGGAAAATACATGTAAAAAGTAACAGTGATGACACATGTTGGGAAAATATTGGAAAATGGTCAGGGCCCCTCAGATGTTCAGAATCTTGCTGAGCATTTGCTGTAAATATCCTCAGGTGTTCCTTGGTTACTATTTAATGTAATTGTCTATGGGCACCAAAGTGTCCCGGGTTATGGACCTAAGTATAAAGGACTAACAGTTCTGATATATGGTGCTTCTCAGAATGCTCCGAGAAGCCACTAGGACGGCTGCTCCTAGCTCTGAATAAAGCCTATTAATTTTTTACCCATGGCTGTCAGGACCTTTTCCTATTACCTAGCTCATAGACCTGCGGGTGGAGGGTTTGTGACCCAGTCTGTGCAACGGGCTCGAGGGGCCTGTGAGCCCTAGTCCTATCCTTACAACACATTATACTCGTATGTGTTTGGAATTTTTTAAATCAACTGACAAGATATTTTAGATTTAGAATTTATTTAAATAGTTTAAAAATACCTAACAATACTTGTTCTTCAACAATTAAGTAGAATACTTTGGAAGAAATGATAAATTTTTATGCAAGCTTTATTAATAACACGCTCTGTACTTTATGTACAAGTGTGTATGCACATTGCTATGGTTAGTCCAGAATAGAATATTAATAGGGGTATAAAAACAAATAAGGCACAGCAAAATGAACGTCTCCGATAGCTAAATTAAAAAAAAAACACACAAAAAACCCCATCAAATTTATGATGTAATGATGGACATTGGAAATTCAAAATTATATTGGTTTTTTTATGACACTTTAAAAATGAAATAAATGAAACTGTATTAGTGGTACAGAAATAAAGTTTATTCACTTTATACCAACATCAATACCTAAATGAAAAAAGACCTCTTTGCACATCTTCTTTTGCTGTTTTCTGGCTCTACCATTTGAAATTCATTTTCAGATCTCCTCATAGAACAAAACAGAATAGGTAAATGGCATCTGTAATTTAGTTGTTTAACCCAGACTTCTTCTCTGATGCCTAGTTATTATTAGCATTAGCTGGCATGATAGATAATGCAGTATTGGAGAATATCTCCTCTGACCTTTATGAATGTTGATGATACACTAACTGTTAGTAAATATAATCAATGTTTAATGTAGTGCTTATTCTAGTTTCCACTGAATCAGTTTCCATATATTAAGATAAATATATCATGTGTCACCACATGACTTTTGAAAGCATGTACACGTTTTATAATACAAGAAATTACAGTAAGAGTAATAAATGCTAATAAAATCTTAACATTATCTTTTTCTAGATCTAATTTGTTAAATTTCTATCCAAAAAATGTAAACTATTCATTTAATAAAACAGGCTAAAATTAAGTCCCTTCTTAATTCTGGGAGATATCAGGATGCAGTAGAAATAGTGCTGTACTAGGGAAAAGCAAACAACCTCAAATTCTCCTCTGCATTTTCTAGCTTTGTGGCTTTGAAACAGTCACTTGATGCCTTCTGGCCTGAATGCAGATTCTGTACTAAGATACTTCCTTAAAGACAATTCTAGTTTTAGATCTAGAATTATGGAGTAGTGTTTAAATATTAATATATAGCATAGGTGTGCAGTAGGATATGCCATCTAGGTTTGTGTAAGTGCACTCTATGATGTTTGCACAACAATGGAATCATCTAACAACTCATTTCTTGGAACGTATATCCCTGTTATTAAGTGAGCCATAATTTTATGCTTTTTTCCCCCAATACAGACAGTACTAGGTACAGAATATAAATTATAGTGATGCTTCTAACAGTAAATTCAAAAGTAAGTATTAATTGATTTTTTTCTTAATTAACCTAGGTAACGTAATAGGATTTAAAATATATGATAAATGGATTCAGAAACACAAAGAGAGGTTCAATAACCGGTTGACTCATTATGACATATTTTACCTACGCAAGTTTTGTATTAAACTTTTATTTAATGTAAACACTTTATTTTTTTGGTGTTCCAGGTAGCAGGTATCTTGATTTAGTTATTCCAGCAATCGTAGTTTAACTTCATGGACTTGTTTTAGACTTGTTATGGTGTTGATAACAAATGATATTTTTCTAGTTTTGCTTCCACCACCAGCTGCAAATATTCTGGTTTCACTTTAAGACTAAGCATTCCCCAATATTTTAAGAAATCCCCATGGGGTATCTCATGTGAAATTTGAAGTATGTTGTATAGAGTTTCAATTCGAGATAACAGGACAAAGCTGTCAAGAGAGTGGGACCAACTAAAAAATTAGCCAACAAGTCTATCAGCAAAATTCTGTTTTTTGAAAGAGTCTAACTGTGACGTGGAAAAAACCTAATTAGTCCACTTTTTCAAAGACTAATTGCCTGCCAATAAATCAAACCGCCTTTTCTCAAAACATATTTCTTTAGATTGCAATTTAAATTATAGAGAGGCTTACGGGAATTCTTGATACTACAAAAATTGAATAAATTCCAAATTCTATCTGTTATTCTAAAAGAAAAAAAAAAAAACTTTTTTCCTAGCAATTTATCTTTAGGACCTAGACTTAAAAGAAAATGATTGTGAAGAAGCTTCTTTTTTTCCCCACATATAGACATAAATCTGAGTTGTGTACTAAATTCAGTTCTAAGCTATGTGACTGACTTTTATAACATATGGCAATTATTCATTTAAAATTGCTTAATAGGGCCAACCCGTGGCTCACTCGGGAGAGTGCAGTGCTGGTAACACCAAGGCCCGGGTTTGGATCCCATATAGGGATGGCCGGTTCGCTCATTGGGTGAGCATGGTGTTGACAACATCAAGCCAAGGGTTAAGATCCCCTTACCGGTCATCTTCTTAAAAAAACAAAAAAAATTGCTTAATAGAGTATTACTACGCAAAGTATAATATAAAAAAACTTTAATTGCAAAAATTGCTTAAAACATTGCTTTTTGAGTTTTTTTGTTTTGAGTTTTTTATAAATGAGAGTCTACGTGACTTTTTTTTTTTTTTTCTTTTTTCCAACCAAACATATACAACTTTATTTTTGGAACAAAGGTTATTTATTTATTTTTGGTTCTTTTTCAATTTTTTATTTTAATTTATCAATATACAATGTTGTTGATTTTCATGTCCCTTTACCACTTTCTCTTTCCCCCCTCTCCCCCATCAACATCATATCTGTTCACTTGTCTTAACAAGTTCAAGGAATTGTTGTGATTTGTTGTGTCTTCTTCCCTGTCTCCCCGTTTGTATATTTATTTATTTATTTATTTATAGCTCCAACAAATAAGTGAGAACATGTGGTATTTCTCTTTCTGTGCCTGACTTATTTCACTTATAATTTTTTCTAAGTCCATCCATGTTGCTGCGAATGGTAGTATTTCATTCTTATTTATAGCAGAGTAGTATTCCATTGTGTAGATATACCATAGTTTATTTATCCACTCATCTGATGATGGACATTTGGGCTGGTTCCAACTCTTGGCTATTGTAAATAGTGCTGCAATAAACATTGGAGTACAGGTATCCCTTTGACATGAAGATTTCCATTCCTCTACGTATATTCTCAGCAGTGGAATAGCTGGGTCATATGGTAGATCTATCTGCAATTGTTTGAGGAGGGGCTGACTGGTTAGCTCAGTTGGTTAGAGCACAGCCTTGTAACACCAGGGCCATGGGCTTGGATCCTCCCACCAGCCAGCCACAAAAAAAAAAAAAAAAGAACAGTTGGTGATTTTTTTTAATAGATGAAAGGCCAGGAGTAGAGTATAATGAAGTTGACCTATTTAGTGGAACTCGCTAGATGCTGATTAGTAATTAGTATATATAGTCAACATTATATTTTCACAGACACTTTTCTGTGCTTCCACAAGCACTCTCTTTCACAGTAAAGATCCTAATTAGTTTACTTTTGTATTCCCATCACCTTTCTTAAAGCAGAAGAATGTATAAATCACATTTGCAGTTTTCTTTTTTCAAATTATTACTGAAGGCACCTACCTTATAATCTTACGTTAGTATTCATCCTTCTTTTAAGTCATTTTCTCTTCTATATTTATTATATGTGCATTCCTGTTGTGATGTCTGTGGTGCTAGAAAGTCTGCTTGATAATAAAAGCCTTCAACAAGGAGTATCTAACACCCATTCTTGCACTTCCACGTGTGTAGGCTACACCTAGCCAATCTGAATGATCTGTGTTTACTTTCCTCTGAATTTATCATATATATTTTCACATTTGTGTCTTTGTTGATTTTGGTCCCACTCTCTTGACAGCCTTGTCCTGTTATCTCTAATTGAAATTCTATAAGGCATATTTCAAATTTTACACTTCTTCATGACAGTTAATTTGATCCTCAATGAGAGTTTATTGGAACCACCATTTTTGACGTTTACCATGCTGTGCTATAGTACAGTTGTCCTAAGTTACCGTATTATAATGATGTCAGCACCTCAAGAACTGGTCATGCCTGCTCCCCCGCATGGTACTGTGGGACTTTGTACATAATGGAGTATCAATATACACTTGTTTAATTGAATTAAACCTAGGTGATAGTTGTTTAAATTCAGCTTTATTAAAAAGCTTGAATTAAGTCTTACAGGAAAAGGTCTCAAAAGTTCTCATGGATTTTCATATTTGATTTACACACTGAGCCAGAAGCTTTGGGATTATTTCTGCCCTGGCTTAGAGAACATATTTGTAAACATTCCTATGGGGGAATGCCTTTCCTCTCTTTTAAATAAGATAGATCCATTACAAATAATTCCACAAGTAACCCTTCCTAAGGCACCATGTGTTTTGGGCAGTAAAACTTCAATATCCAGTTAATATTTAAAAAGGATAGTCTGAATATGAGGCATCATGAAAATATCTCTCTATGCGTGAAAAGATTTCAATTTGACAGTGTTAACAGTAAGTAATCTTCGGAGAGATCATTTAACAAAGAGATAACAGAAAATCTATAACTGGCATTTTAATTGAAAATCAGTACTTCTAAAGTATTTAAGCGTGAGAAGACATCTGCTTCTGACCAATATGAAGTAACAGGAGCTAGGTTTACCCTACCACCTGAAATAACAAACAGGATGTAAAATGGGCTGATTTGTATGTGTATTGTTGCCTGTTGCATGTGAACTCTGCTTCTGCTCCTCTTTTCTGACTGGGATAGAAAAAAATTCATTTGCAATATCAATACCTGCATGCCATATACCTGAATCAAATTAATCTGTTCTGGTGAAACGCCACATCTGGCAAGACAGCTGTGATAAAGATACTAACTGGTTGAACTTGGGATAGTCTACAGTCATGCCCTAGGATCCATCTAGCTATTGTGGGGGCCACTTTGGTGATTAAATGGTATGTGATAGAAACCACCACTCTTGCATCCTTGAAGCTTTAAAAAGTGGCACTAATCTTCATAATTCACCCCACAATGTGATACTGCTTTGGATTTATTATCTTGGCAAGGAGCTGGAAGCTGAGTCAGAGGCTTCCCCTTGACTGTCCACACTACGATAACTCTTAGAAGACCAAACACCCTGTGCTGGAGTTTCTTTAGCTGCCAAGTATGTCAATCCCAATTTTACATTTGGGAACTAAGGGCATTACCACTGGGTGAGTATGTGGACGTGGTTAATATAGCATAACCCAGACCCTGGTTAGGACTCCATTTGTTACCTTTCTCTAACAAGGCAGTCATGATGACACTTGATGTCTTCAGGTGTCAACAATATCTTGAACCCTGTGTCTTCAAAACATCTGGGTCTTCCTCTTTCCCTGGTGTACAGTCACTTGTAAAAATAGCTACAGCTCTGTTTGAGGAAAGACGGGGGATCATTACACTGTGTGCTTGACATTATGCCATTTTTGTAGGGTCTTCGTCTGGAGATTTGTTCACCTCTTCAGTCAATAGGTTCTGGTTCTGAAACCTAACTCAGGCACAGAGACTGGGCAAGTGATCATGAAATTTAATTGAAGTGATCACTTTCAGCCTTTTGCTCTTCCATTCCTGCTCACTTTTTTTTTACATTGTTTATTGTAGTAAAATAGTCATAAAATTTATTATCTTAAACATTTTAAGGATATATTCATTGACTTTAAGTACATTTACAATGTTATGTAACCAACACTGTATCCATCTCCAGAATTTTTCATCATCTCAAACTGAAGCTCTTTACCTATTAAACAGTTACCTCCTACTCCCAGCCACTGGTAGACACTATTCTACTTCTGGTCTCTTGCTCACTTTTGATTACATACCTTTGATGACTGCCTGCCTATTATTTCCTTGGTGATGCCATGTTCTACTGACCATCTTCATAACTTTCTACTGGTCAGGCACCCCGGCTGCTACTCTGATTTTGTTGTTCATTAAAATAATTATAACCCCCTGGCTCCTGGCAGTTAAGTCACATCACATGGCCTTGGTTGCTCCAAGGCCCTATGTCCCCTTTACTATCAGCAAACCAATTTCTGTGATAGCCTCTACCGTCAGCCCTGGCCTGCAGAGCAGAGCCATCACTGAACATTTTAGTGCTGCTAATGATGCTCGCACAAGCACAGTTTTTATGGTCTTGGTAAATAGTGTGTCCTGTAGGCCTTCTCTAGGAAGATAATCCTCTTTGGGGTCTTGTAGCTTTACATAATGTAACTGTTTAAGCAGGCCCAAATCCCCGAGCCTTTTAATCTCTTCCTCTCCCATCTGCTGCAGTAATTCAGGCATTTCAACTTCACTCACCCTGTGTCATGACTTTTACCAGGCTTATGCTAAAAATTCTAGCAGCAAATTTGTACCATCTGTTTTGTTCATCAGCATATTAAATCCTGTGTTTAGAGGAGGTGCCTCCAAGTCAGTAAATTCTTCCTTATGTTGTCATGTGGTCCAGCCTCTTTGATTGAGTACGTTCAGGATCCAGTTTCACAAGTATTCCTTTGGCTCCTCTGTACATGCCTGCTACACATCCTATCTCCTTTAGGGCTATAGTCTGTGTCCTCCTTCATTAGTCCCACACTTCCTGGCTGTATTGTTGTATGTTAACCTTGGCTATTGGTCTGATGGCCAGGAGAAGGGGCCAGGGAAGTTTCTGAGAGGACATCTGCTGCTTTGCATGGAAGAATGGGAGAAATCTCTGTATAATCTTTCCACATGAGAGGAGTGCTAGTTCTTAGTGGGAGGAATGGGACCATCCTGAACATCAAGAAGATTCAGAGAATGCTGGGGAGTCAAACTATTCAGGTTTACCCACCTAGATGTCCTTTTACCGTGTGACAGCATCCTGGTATTACTCAACTAGGGACCTGATCTTGGATGAGAGCCCTGCCTTGAACATTTAACCAACTTTCAAGTTTAGCAACTCTGAGTATGGAACACTGATTCTTGATCTCCATCCCTTTCTGCTTGTCCACTTCCTGAGAGGAGGGCTTCTTATTAGCTGCCAGGGAGACTCTCTGCTGTCACACTTAGATTTCAATTGTTTGTTGATTTCTCTCAGTTTTTTTATTATCCACCTTTAGGGAAGCAATAAACTTAGTAAAAATAATTTAATTCCATTATCTTTATATTTATTGATCCTCCTGTACAGTTTAAATGCCTGAATCCTCACACTATCAGGGCATAGCCTTCCACCAGCAGTCTCCCAGGTGGACACAGGTGAAAGTTTTCACAATTGGCCATGCATGCTTCACTTGCCACTCAGGACACGGTCTACATTACCAGCTGAAGAGTGACAGTCCCATGTCCCATCTTACTGCCTAGTTACTCAGACCATTCCTGGTACCAACTGTGACATTGGGTTATCTGAAAATTAGATACAGAGACAAAGTTAGGGCTGCAAAAGTTTACTGGAGGGTAATACCTGTGACAGGAAAAGGGATCAGGAAAGAGGCAATTGGACTACCAGGCAGCACTGAGGATGTCTCTGCCTGCCCAGTACAGAAGTTTGCAGCAAAGATTTATGTTAAGGGAAAGCCGAGATGGGTGCAGTCTCTTTTACTTAGTGTTAGTCAGTCTTTGGCTGGGGCCCAGTGTGAGAGTTTGACCTTGATGCAAAAGCTAAGGCAGACCTTGAAGGAACTCACAACTGGAGGTTATTATCGAATTACATTCTTCACAGCTGATCAGTGAATCTCTTCTTAAAGAGGGATCTGTAGGCCACATTGTCATTTCTGCCAAAGCTCCCATAAAGTATCCGCTCTTTACTTTGATTTTTAAAATCTGCTTCTGATTGTAACAATAAATCCAGAATTGGAAACTTCAAATGCTGCCCTTGCTGGAGGTGTTCTTCACCTCTCTGAGAAAAAGGTAGACACATATGGCAGACGTCTGGCAACATCACACTGCTAGAGAAAGGGCCTTGAGGGGAAATGGTTAATTTGTATTGATTAAGTCATTATCTTATTGATTTTAAATGTATCTGTTCTACTCTAACCTGTTATTTTCTTTTTCATGCATTTAATTATTGTTATCACTGAGAATGCAGAGTTTGAAATAAAAGGACCGAATGCTGCTAAGACATCTTACATAGGAAGTATTAGTTAAGCATTTTCTGTACTTTTAAAAATGCACAATAGACCTTTTGGACATACAATAGACATTTCAAGTTAGAAATATATTACTCATTTGAGAAAGTTTCCATGGAGAAATACAAATAATCTAGAATATATATGTTTTCCTGTCTGGACCACTGTAGTTTAGGTAATGTGGTAATTTAGGACTGGACTGTCAAATTTTACTTTTTTACTCTTTATGTAAAATAGACTTACCCACTAAAAGAGTAGTTAGTAAAAAATATTGCAGAAAATCTAAGTCTTTTAAAGGCTTCTAGAAGCACACGATTTAATTGTTACTTCCATCTATTTCATCATTTATTACACGTGTTAATTAAAGTATTTCCCTAAAGACTTCTGCTTGCCAACCATATGTTACTCTGGCTGGAATTGCCTTGTATACTTGAAGGTAAAGATATTTAATAAAAATTTTGTATAAAATAGTCATTTTACTAATCCCAATCGGTCTTCCTTCCTCAGGTGTGCAAGATGTACTTGAAAATAAAGAGTTTCATTTAAAAGTTGTATAAATGAGATATTTTACTAACTTACATTGGTTTTTGCCAGTGTATTATGCCTTTATTTGTGAGTTTGGGACTCTTAAGGTTGACCCAGCATAAACAAAAGGGCAAATTTATTATAGGATTGATGGCAGGAAACATTGCTCTCTAAAACAATTGCTGTCTGAGGAAGGTAGACACTGTCAAATTAATTTCTTTTCTAAGAAATCCCTTGATGGATCTGAATATGCAAATCTGGGCTTTGAGCTGAATTTCAAAGTGGTCTGAGGATAATTCATAGTCCTCCAGAAAGAAGATGAGAAGGGGGAGATGGAGATAGAAGAAGACAGGAGTCAACAAAATGAGGAGAAGCTGGAATTCTAAGTGGGGCATTAGGGTCAGTGAAAAAAAATTCTGAAATGAGGTGGCCAGAAGTTTAATATTAAAAATTATGTTGTTTCTATTTCTTTATTATAAGTCCTAATCTGGATCCTTCAAACCTTCAACAGAATCTTTCATATACACAAATGCCTTGTTTGAGAACAAGCATTTTTTTTTTTGTAGTTGTGAAAGTTGCTTTTTTTAAAGAATTACAGAAAGAGAGTGAGGCTGAATCCCATGACTGGACTGACACATATCAGAGAGGGACATTATCAGGTAGGAAAATTAACAGAATTAATTCAGCAGAAGCTAGAGATGACCATGAAAAAAAATCTAAGCCACTTCCATGTTCCACCTCCTTTTCTCCCAAGTTCCTAGTGATTAACAAGAATCTTGGGAGATTTTTTGCATTGTTTACAAATAGTGGAATAAGAGTTCAAGCCCATTAGCTAAGGCATCTTTTAACAGTTCTAGCCATTAGATCTTAAGGAGCAGGTAATCCCATTGAAATCTCAGTTGCACAAGGATACCAGAATCCAAGGATAGAGATATGCCTAGGCCTCTAGTAATAATGGAACCAGAAGCTCAAATTCTGGAACAGTTTTCCTCTCTGTTTCTTTGGGTGCATTAGCTTTTACTCATCTTACTGAAGACTTGCCTTCTCCATGTGGTAGGAAATTTGACTTCCAGCAGCTACCTGGAAGGAATGATTAAACTTTGCGGGTTCCAAATTCCATAAGGTATGCTTATGCTTGACCCAGATCAATTCAAGTGATCTCCTCTTCACCAGCCAGCTGTGGCATTGTGTGGTTTGCATTGTTTACTAGTACAGGGATTTTGTTTTTAGAGCATCAGTATTTCTGGATATATTATTCCTACCTTCCTGTAGTTATCCATTTATTCTTTTGATTTATGGATTAGAAGCGTTGCATGCCCCCAAATGTAACAGGTGTTTTAATCCACTGGTTACAGAATATTATAAACTGCCTTTTCCAATCATAAATCATGTCAGCTTTGAAAAATAACATCTACTAAGAGAATTTAGAGACATGGCAACAAATAATTAATAGAACAATTGAGACAAGGGGAAGGATGAACTAATACAGTCAGGAATAGTTGATTGATGACAGAACACATTTTTTTTTATGAAGAATTTATGTTCCAAAGGACCATCTGGAAAGTGTTCTCTGAATGTTTGCCTGTACATTTTGAGTTTAATAACAATTGTAGACATGTTTTAATTAATCATATCTGTCAGTCTTGCTTTAGAGATGAACTAAGGACTTCATACACTCAGAGAAAGAGACTTGAAAATGTGATATATATTGATTTTTAACTTTTAAAATCCCACAGAATCTTATAGAATGCTTAGGATGTGTTTGTACATATGCGTATATGTGTAGAGTGAGAGTGTGTATGTAATTAAATGTCCTTTGTATGTGATATTTCTGACCTTCATCACCAACATTGTGTTCATATGTCATGTAAACATAACAATATCTAACTGGCTCTTCTTCCGAGGCTGTGTTTCCAAAGGGGAGGGACAGGTATGGACAACAGTCCTTTTTATTTTTGTTGTCCTTATAGTTCTTTCATCATTCTCGCAGTTTTGTTATGATAAGCTGAAGTAATGAATTAACCCCAAAATTTCAGTGGCTTAACCCAACAATGTTTTTTGTTGTTGTTTATGAAACATATCCAAATGCAAATAAGTAGCTGGGGCTGGAGGCTGGGGGCTTGGTTCCACATTCACTCAAGGACTCTGACAGAGGCTTTACCTCCTTATATTTGATATTACATGGGCTCTTCCATCTATGCAATAGGTAAAGAGGCACTAGAGGGTCTTGCACTAGTAATTAGGTGCTTTGCTCTATAAAAGACGTGTGCAATTGCACATTGCTAGTTACATGGCCTCACCTAACTGCAAAAAGATTGGGATGTCTAAAAGAACACTGAAATAATTGATGAGCTGAGTGTCTTTGCCACATTATATTTTAGAATTATATTTGTTGAGCAAGAGAACTTTTAATGGAACTTGTTATGGAATGGACTTAACAGAGAAGCAGTTGGCACTCAGAGGGTTGGAGAGTCAGGTATTTTATTATGACGGTGAGCCCAGATGAGCTAATGCTCTAAGATCTGGGCCCTGAGTTTAGGTCTTACAGGGTTTATATAGGTGGACTCTTCTGGGTTCTTTTAAGTTTTGTTTTCTCAGCATTCATGTAGCCAGTGCAGTAGCCATTGTGATAAGCAAGCACGTTTACAAAAGCGGGAGTGTGAGCAGTTGATTATCAGTAAAGCTGATACAATAAGCAGATTTTGTTTTAAAGGCAAAACAAGCTACTGAAAGAATTATTTTGAATTTTTCCAACAAACTAAATAGAAAAATAAATTTAAAATACCAAACTAGTTTTTTCTCTCTATTCCAAGGGCACAGCACATGTAAAAGATGATGGCATTTTTAGACACCTAACTCACTTTCCTCCTGATTTTCATGCTGGAACACTGCTCTTCCTCCTGCTAACAGTCTCTTAGCTCCTATGTTGGATGTGGATTACTCAGTGTGCCGGAGAAGTGCTGAGAGCCTGAGGAAACTCTGCCTAGAGAAAATAAACATAAAACCCCACACAAAACAAAGCACAAACCATTGTTTCTGTAATATAAAGTTAATTTCTGATTGAGAACTTATTGCATAGTGTAGAAAACAAAACTTAGTTTATTTTTTGACCAACTCTTCATCATCTCTTTTATCATTTATACCTAATTTCCTTCTAATGAGGAGCAAGTTGAGTGAACAAATTCAATCCCCACCTCTAGCTATTTACTGCAAACCACCTCTTTATTCAACCCAGCCCCACATGACCCATATTAGAGTTGAGATGGATACAAACCCAGTGAGATGTTGATAAATTTCAACGATAATTGAAGATATTTTGAAAAACATCAGACTGTCTTCTGAAAAGTGATCAGTTAACATAACTGAAAGATTTTTCTTTTCATTTAATAACAATTTAAAAAATAATCTGAAAGAAATGTGCTGATGTTAGCAGGTACAAAATGTCACAAACTGATCCTGAATTAGATTCAGTAGCAATTCAAATTGCATGCAGAGAATGACACATTCTCTGGTGGGGAATCCTGTAGAGTCTCATTTATGATAGATCAAAGTTATTTTTGCTTCATTCAAATACAAATGTATTCTTACATGATGATCTAGGAAAAGACTTTGTGGAGTATATGTCTGGATGCATTTCTCATGGTACCTATTATTCTGAAGTTTTTTATAAAAACATGTAAATCACTGTGTGGGGTCTTAGAGATAAACCATCTGTCACAAATCAGTGTCAACATTTATTGTAATTTATTAAGAGAGGAAAAGTTGCTAGAAAAAACCATTTAAAGTGTAAGATTGAATATTGAAGAAATTCTTTCCCAGAGAGGCCTGAAAAAACAGATTAGACGTTCATCTGTGAAAAAGGTTCCACCTTTTGGAAACAGGTTATTATTTCATATGGCAGAATCACTAACAAGATGGGGAATGCATGGGGAAAAAAGGAAGGCGGGGGGGGGGAGAGAGAGAGAGATTGAGAAATGATGGAGGGGGCTGCATCTCCCAGGGGGTTGGGCAGAACACAGAGAGTATACAGGCTCTTCAGACTGCAGCAGAGTTTGGAATTGAAACCAACGTGATGACCAAATTCTTCTGTGAAACCCATCCAATCTTCAGTGAAATTACCAAATGGGTTCTTATGACCAGCTCTTTTATAGAAACCATCAAAAAGGACAACATCTGTCTTTCAAGGAACTGAAAGACATTCTAGACGCAATTGTAGAGACAAACAAAACCTAGGATTACATTTTCAGATTTGCAGAATTTGTGGAGAGATGACCAGATTTGCTCAAGTAATAAATCTGTAGTCTTAAATTGCATTTTCTTCAGTTTGCAAATGGTAGGTGATGGAGTTTGGATGTGTTGTCCCCTCCAAAACTCATGTGGAAATTTGATCCCCAAAGTGGCAGTGTTGGAAACTGATTGAGTCATGGGGGCGGATCCCTCATGAATGGATTAATGCTCTCCCTTGGGGAGGGGGGATTAATGAATGAGTTCTTGCTCTATTAGTTCCCGTGAGAGCTTGTTGCTTAAAAAGACCCTGGCACCTTCTCTCTCTCTTGCTTCCTCTCTTGCCATGTGATCTGCTTGTACCCACCAGTGAATAGACCTTGGTATCAAATTCCGTCTCCTCTATTTACTGGTGGTTGTCATATAATAAGTTTTTAAGTCTTAGTTTCCTCATCTAAAAATAAGCTTAATAATATATCTAGTCTTCAGTTTCACACACATTTTGTGATAAAATTGCCGTCACAGCATGCATGGCATATCACATGCATGAATATGTACTAATTGTCCTTTATGTCTTATATGAGAATCTTGTGTCTTATCTGATATCTTATGGTATTCATTTATTAATCAATGCTTAACAGTTGTTTTAAGAAATTTAATTAAGAATACATCTTTTTCTGTTTTCTTAGTTCTAATTTAAAGTGATGATTTCATTTAAGATTGCATGAGGGATGTCCCTAATACACTGGCTTCAAAATCATTGTTCTTGAGAAACTAAATTCTGCACCTTCACAGAGTAGAAAAGTCACACAGGGCATTGTCTTCCATACTCTGATTTCATTAAATCTCTTTAGCTACCTATCTGGACTATATATTTCTCATTATATGTGTGTGTATATATATATATATATATATATATATATGTATATATATATGTATATGTATGAATATATATATAATGCACAGCAGAAAGAATAGCCGATTCAAGAATTTTGTTTCCTTCACTTCCATTGCTAATATTTATATCTCAGAAAGAGATTCTGCCTTGATTATTGGCTGAGAGTCAATGGAATTTATTTGCAATTCCCGTGTATATTTAGTTCACCAAATATTGTATTTCATACTTGAATGTTCAGTTAATTGCATTTATATAATAAACTTTGTAGTAGTCCTACTTAAATAAATTTTGATTATGACATGTACACAGAAACACTTTTGATACACTTAAATTTCCCACCATGGACATCAACCACAATTTGTTCAATAATCTTCTCGTGGGTATTTAACACAGACATTTTTTAAACAATTTTTCTATATAAAGGATTTCTGATGTATCTATAAACAAATTTAGAGAGAGTAGGAAATTTAAAATACTTTCTTGCAAATAAAATTATAAAACTTTTTGGTTTTATTGGTTACTGGTGGTCTGATTAATAGCTCCAGTAGAAAATAATGTAATCCTTTCTTTCTGATTTATAATGAATTTGACAGTTGATACTCTACAAGACTAAAATTTATTTATATATTTTAAAAAATTAGACCCTTTGGGAGATTTTAAGGTACTTTCCATTTCTCAATCAGAAATTATTTTTGCTTCGATTAAATGATACTTGTGTGTTGAAAAAACAAGCTAAAATAAACTCATTCTTTATCTTTTAAAATTGTGTTAATATGGATGACTAGTGTTAATGGAGCTTTTGGTAGCTTTGCAATTAGGTTTTAATAATATGGATTTATTTTATTTGCTTTTCAAATACATCTTCTAGTAGTATTTTCTCCTTAGGGTATAGTCTTTATATTAAATTTCTAGATTACTAAATCTCATAATTAACTATTTAATAACCATTTCAGATTGAATCTATTAAAATGCAGTGTATTTAAAAATATTTAGGTAATTAAGATGAAAATATGCACATTTCAATGATTGTTACTAAATGCATATTTGTATTTGTATTTGTATTTGTAAAACAAAGATCCTAGTTGCACATTAAGTTTTGGGTTTCAAGGATGTGAAGGGAAAGTTCATCTTTTTCTCCTTTAGGACTTCCTCTGCAGGCTTGCCTGTAAATATGCACCACGTGTTATTTTGAATCACAGTCCACCAGAATCATCAGTGGAAGCTTTCCCCGAAATTAGTAGAAAGAAATATCCTGGCCATTTTTAGGTCTTGGATTTGTTAGACAGGCTTTTTAAATTTGCTATCTAAACACTCTCTATATCTAGTTTGTAGAGCTGAATTTTATGAATTATTTGTGCAGATATTTAGGCATTTTAGTAGAAAATTAAAAAACTTTGGATGTATTTAATTCACTTTGCAGATAAATACTACATTTTATTTACTCAATACAGGGCCAATAAATATTTATATATGTGTGTATGCATACCCATTTATCCATCTATTGATCTGTTTAGCCGTCCGTCAATCCATCCATTTTGTCTTTTGTATAAAGTACAAGAGATAAAATTTTCCAGTGAGATGTCATATAGAAAAGCAAAGTGGGAATTAGAGAATACGAGTGTAGATAAAAAAACAAAATAAATTCCTTACAAGCTATATATTATCTTAAATAACCTTAGAATAATGCTGTGGAATATGAACACACACACACACATTTTTTTTTTTAGCAGCTGGGCAGTATGGGGATCCGAACCCTTGACCTTTGTGTTACAACACCACACTCTAACCAACTGAGATAACTGACCAGCTTAAAAATGTCTTTATCCACATTTCTTTTCTCTTTGCCTTCTTGTTAAAACTATTGGGTATATTATTCAAAGAGTAGTTATGGTGGTATAAACAGCTGAGGCAAAATATTTACCCCAGATGGTGGAAGTCCTTGGAATGCTTTTGTGGTTAAGATAATCAAAGAGTTTCTGAGATCTTCTGAAAAATGATATTTTAAAATGGAATGTAAGTTAAAAAAATATATAAACCTATTGTCAGATATGTTTTTCTTGGGCTCCAAGAATTAACTCCTTTTTTCTTCCAGTTAGGAGTAGGTACCCGAATTGAAAATATGAAATTCTCTTTGAAGACAGATAATGTGTGTTACAAACTGGTATGCTGTTTTAAACAAAGTTGTCATAACTTAGTTAATGTATTTCAACATAATTTGTTACCACAGTTATAACACGTCTACTTTGTTAACAAGGTAATTGTGATGATTAAAATAGTCTTCATCTTTAATCTTCCTCATATGGTAAGATATTAATGTACAACATGATTGTCATCCAATAAATATTAACTAAAAACTTGTCTCACTGGGATAACTGAGGAGATGAACATGTATATTTCATCTACCTCAACTCTCTTGGTTTTGTTCAAAGGCTTGTCATGTCTTCTAATTAAAAATTTGCAAAATGAATAGTTTGGGGTAATTCAGTCAACCTGTGTAAAAACCTTTGCTGCTTTCGTTGTTCTGCTCATTTGTTTAGGCCTGTAAAATACATGATAAAGTCATATTCTGGTACACTACATAGAGGTTGAGGCCTCTAATTAAAGAACAAATGAATGGTTAATTAAGTTCACCTGAAATTTCAATCATTGTTAAATGCTTGCCATTAGATGGCATATTTAGTAAAGTTAAAGGTGCCTTAGAATGCTCATCCATGTAGTAAGTGTGTATTCTTGAAGTATTAAAAAGAAGTACTTCTGATGAGCATATTATCAGGTTGCTATGACAGATAAAGGAAAAGATGGGTTGCTGTAGGTACTTGGTATGCCTCCAAAACTTCCAAACTTGATTGTTTCCTTTTTTCCCCGGGTTTCTGTAAAGGTTTTTATTCTGCAGAGCTGAGAGGGGGCTCAGTCCTGCTTGACAGCCACCTTCCTCATGGTGGCCAGGACACTACTCAGCTCCTCTCGCTTCCTTTTGGAGTGGATACATGCCCCCACCCTTTTCTTTTCTTGATGTACTTGAGGGCCTGTTTGTCCTTGGAGACCTTGAGCAGCTCCATGGCATGGCATGTCTCACACGAACTTTGTATGCTTGGTGAGGCTCCTGCAGCGGCGGCTGTGTCTCAGTTTGCTCTCGTTCTAGGTCACCTTGTGGTCCTTGTTGAGGCCCATGACCGTGGGTAGCGCGGGGCCATGCCTGCTGCTCTTCAGTGGCTTCTGCGGCAGAAGCCCATTTTCATCTAGAGTAAATTTAACTTATAACAGTTTTCAGAGGGTATGATACATATTAAAGTCTTGATTACTGAACACTAAGCCAAAGGAATTTATTTAAAGTAAAAGCACGCATGAGTTGTTCTTTGAATAAACCAACTGAGCATATAATGCCAAGTTAAGACAAGTTAATAGCATATAAGCTACTTTTTGCATATCAGAAAGGAGGGCAGTATTAAATATTATTAGCAGGTTATCTTTCTAACTGAATTATTATGTTCTTTAATAAATAAAAATGTTTTACAAATAAAATAGTTCATTTTGATTTCTATTTCTACTAAAAAATATTAAATTTTATTTCGAAAGAGACATTTATTATGAGGAGAAAATAGGAAAAAAAGGATACCAAAAGACAAAGGGAGGAAAGAATATCATGACCACCTCGTTAGTTGAATTATGCTAACATAAGTTTCTTTCAAAATGCATCACACTGTAGGCATAGGAAACACATCTTATGAGAATACTGAATGTTGAGTTTTTGGAGACAGCCACTAACTTGTAGCTTATCTAACAAATATATTTGATTATAGAATCATAACATAACTGTGTGGATACAGAAAAGATCTTACAGGACAGTAATTTATAGTTCAAAGGATCATTATGGTTAAACATTATGCATTTTTAAACATCTAAATCCTAAAGCATACATGATGGCTTACTAAAATATGAATACTAAAGCTTAAGAAATTAAGATAATATTTTATAGAAATTATGTTTCTGATATAGTTATAACATTAGATGGCTCACTAAAATAAATATTATACACCAATATAATTTTCCTTTGTATTCCAAACATTTTTGGAACATTTCACTATTTTGGGCAGCTGGCTGGTACAGGGATCTGAACCCTTTAACCAGCTGAGCTAATTGGCCGACCTACATTTATGCATGTACTTTTGCATAACAGAAATACATATAAAGTAGATCAGACACCCCTTTATTCCCTTAAACATAGTATGTGATATGTTTTGATGAATTAGTACCTCCATTTGAACATACATTATTGACCAGGGCTGTGAAACAAGAGTGCCCATGGTGACCCCTGGGGCCTTGTGGCCATCAATAACGGACTCTACTTTTATGGGTTTTTTTTCTGAATGCAGTCATTTTTTCATCTTCTCCCTCTGGCACATTTGTTGCTTTTAGAGAGTTTTTGCTTTTAATCTGCAGCATCATTTTACATGTATTTGTCAAGTATATAGTTTAAGCTTTTCCTACTTTAGTTCGGAGGTTGCGTTTCAGGTGGTCAAAACTGAAAGAATAAAAATAAAAAAAAAATAAAATAAGAAAGAAATCTCAGGCACTCACTGAGAGGATCATAAATGACATCCTACAAATCAGTTTTCACTCTTTTAATGATGCAGGTGTAAGATGTGCTTCTCCAGTATTTTAATTTTTGATATGCTACAGTTTAGTGCCTTAGATTATCTTCAAAGACAATTCCTATTTAAAATTATTTTTGTAATTAAAATATTTTCATAAAATGTTGCAATTTACACAGTTTTCTCTGTCTTATGAACTGAAGCACTTATAAGAGACATTTTATTTGGCATGTTTTCCCTATTATTATTCTGCTAGTATTTAGTGCTGACCAGTCCTTGAACTCTGGGTGGCTATGGCCAGTGAAGCTAGTTCATGTATTAAATTTTAAAGAAATAACATTTATATTCTCTAAATGGTGCTATTGATTAAACCTGATCATTAATCAAGATGTATATTAGTTCTCTCATATCTGGAATAAATCTGCTACAATTGGTTTCTGAATTTAGACTGCTACTGATGGATTATTCTCTTTTAAAGACAGCTGATGTTTGCAGTAGAACATTATGCTTCCAAATACACATTAAAAAAATTTCCTAAATCTAAATGTAAAAGTTTAAAAAATTTTAATTATAATTTTATTATGGAAATGAAGTCCCCACCAATATTCAGTTTGTTGTTATTGTCTATTTTCTTGTTTGTCTTCTCCTTACTAAGGTAGTAATACCTTTGTGGGTAAAGTTTTAATTATCTTTGTAGTCCCAGTCACTGGACTAGAGCTCAGTTCATGAAAGCCCTCAGTAATTAAAAAAAAAAAAAATCTTGGTATTGTTTATAGTTTTAGCAAGATGTAATCCTATCCCTCAAGAAGCTCACATTTAGAAAGGGATGAAAAATCACATATGGGCAGGTATAGTAAAATAGACTATATACAGAAGATATAGATTTATGAGATAACAAATAATATTTGAAGTATCCACTACATCTCAAGGAAAAGGATATCTCTTTCTATTCTTTCTCTATGTCCTGTCAAAAACAAATCTAAGTGCAATGTGAAATAGAATAAGATCTAGAGCTCAATTGTTACTGAAAATAAAGATAATTTAAGCAGTTTCTTTGAATAATGCTCAAAAATGCCATTCCTATAAAACATTCCATTTGTGCCAGATGACTATAGAGCCAATGCTATTTCATTATTGTAAAAGCGAGGAAATGCAAAGAAAAAATATATTTAAAAGAATTAACACAAAATGGAACTGAGTTCTATTGTCTTGACTTAAAGGGGAAGAATTGGATCTCTAATCCTAATTTATTTTTCTTATCAAATAAAAACAAGTACTTGGGAATCTTTTTGGGCAGTTCCTTGGCAGACATGTGGACCTGAGACCTGGACAGCAGACCAACCCTCTGTTCATCACAGTGAAAATTATTTCGTAGAATGTGGTGAAAATTTAAGGTGAATTAGCAGAGAAGACTTTCTATAGGAAGCATTTCTGAATTGCCTTAAAAATGTTTATGGTTGTATTTAATGAAAGAACTAGAAGTTGTGGGTGAGCATAATTTTGGTATCAGCAGGTATATTTATCTAGGAATCAAGAAGCATGGTTAGGAATATTCAGGGAAGAAATTTGGTTATGGCAAAAGCTATAAAAAGCCTTCAGACCTGCAGGAGGGATATTGTACATGCCACAGTACACAAACAAACTTACCTGGGAAGATTTTTATTGTTGTAAAATTACTGACATTAATAAAAACCAAAATGAAAAATAAATTCACACATGATCCTACTATTTTACCATCCCAAAATGAATTCCCTTCACTTTTTATATTATCCTTACCAATATGCATATGTAATTTTAATGTGCTTATACACCCCGTACTTTTGTAAGTTTATTTTTCATTTAGCATTACATCAAATACTCTATGCTGCTATTTTATTTTAATAATTATCTCTTAAAGTTTGATTACCACTCCTATCTGTTGTATTTTTCCTGAAGTGAACATTGTCACAATTTTCTTAATCATTTTTCTGTTAGTGGATACTAATATGTTTCTACTTTTTAAAATTATAATTGGGTTGCTTGTTTTTTTCTTGTAAAGTTGTTTGAGTTCCTTATATATTCTGGATATTAGTCCTTTGTCGGATGTATATTTTGCAAATATTTTCTCCCACTCTGTTGGTTGTCTTTTAGCTCTG
>NW_007726133.1:861734-931986 GCF_000696425.1 Galeopterus variegatus | reverse complement strand
ACACACACACACACACACACTCTCACACACACAAAACAAACAAACAAACAAACAACAACAACAACAACAACAACAAAACCCGGTGGGGGGGGGAAAGGAAGATATAACAACCACAATTTTTTTTTGAAGTTCTTACAGCAAGCAAATGGAGGGGACACACTTGAGTGGGAGGGGGGAGAGGGAAGAGGGAGGGAGGTTTCGGTGATGGGACATAATAATCAACTACATTGTATATTGACAAAATAAAAATAATAAAAAAAATAAAATAAAACTATAATAGGAAATATTTTAATGATAAATTTTATGTTTATGAATACTTTAGCCTTATTTCATTCCTTAGAAGAAAATCCCAGAGATGACACTATAAGTTAAATTTTTTTTCCCATAACGCTTGCTTTTCAAGAGAGTTTCATGAACTTAAAGTGCCATCGGGGATATTTGAGTATCCTGTTTTCACCATAGTCTTTCCAGAATATTGCAGTGTAATTACACGATTTTGCTTACTTGATAGATGGGTAATATTATCTTATTGTTCCAATTTTCCCTTCTGGTATACAAAAAGCATTTTTCATGTTTGTTCATTAATTATTTTACCTCTTGTATACATTATCTTTTCGTGTCTTTGTCTCATTTACCCATTGAAATCAATGTGTTTTTTTTGTTGTTTGTTTTTTTACCAGCTTTAATATAGGTTGTAATCACTTTGCTACAAATACTCATTCTTGGTTTGTTATTCTTTGTGTTCCTAGATCAAGAAATCTATTAATGGTGTTCCATTATACTCTGTGAAATTTTAAGATTTGACAAGAAGTTTTTGTATTTCATATTGTATGAATCACTTGTACTTAGATGGTGATGAGTTAAATAATTTTTTTTACTATTTCTTGATCCCAGTTAGAAAAGAGGCATTTCTTAATACTTGTATATACTGAGACAGGCTTTGAATATATAAATGTGTAATGTTAACCGTATCAGTAGTCTTTTTGGGTGTCTGCTTGGCAGTGTGATGACAGTTTTCTTCTAAAACCCGAACCGCCTCCTTACTTCCTATATTAATGCTCTCTTGTCAGCTGCTTATGAACAGTATCATCTCACCGGTTGCCGGTGATGGGACTTAGCTGTTTTCCAAAACTTAGATGATGCCAATGAGAATGAAAAGTGGCCAGCTTCTGCTAAGAGCCTCTTGGAGTAAAAGGAATGAAGCAGGTATTTAGAGAGAAGCCTGGAGGGAGCGAGGGAGCCTTGGCTTCCACTCTAGGGTTTTCCAGTTTCTGGATCCTGTCCATCCCGAGAACTTGTTACATTTCCTAAGCACAGTTTCTATGAATAAACTCTTATCCTTGTATCAAATTCCATCACTTAAAAAACAAACAGTTTACTTATATTTAAACCTATGAATTTTTTGCATAAAGAGACCTTGACCAAAATATGAAGAATGGCCAGACTTTCGGTTGAAAATGGCAACATTCTGGTCACAGCTTCCCAACTAAAATAACACATTACATATTTTTGTATGCTGTTTTTTGCTTCATTCTGAGAATTTGATCTGCCACACATAACCAACTTCTGTCTGTTCTTATTTTCTGAACTTTGCCTGAGGATCTGTGCAAATTGAGTGGGCAAGTGGTTTCTATTTCAAGAAACCTTTTCTGGAGATAATTATTTAACTTACAGATATGAGGTAAGGCCAGTAAAAATGTATTTTAATAGGATATGTCAGTATTCATTTGTTCCTGAAATAAAAAAACAACAACAAAAAAAACCTGGTAGAACTTTTTCTTTTTTAATGAGAAAATGCAGAATGTCTCTGGCCTTACCAATAAGAAAAACAACTTCTGGGTGGGTGCAGAAAAGACTGTATATCACAAGCTTTTCTTTATTTTTGTGTTTGTAGTGACTGTTTTATATATCTTTTGCTGAACGAATGAATCAGTGAGTGCAGTTTTAGATGGGAGTGTAACCTAGCAAAAAAGGAACATTGACTTGAATCTTGGAAAATAAAATTATGGTATTTATATAAAGTTACAGATCTGAGGGTTCTTTTTTTAAATTTTTGGGTAAGGGACACAAAGAATAATTATGATTTGTAGTGATGAACCTGTTAATAATATTGATTTGATCATCAAACACTGTACACAAATACTGATAGTCAACTCTGTACCCCATAAATATGTACAATCAATTATGTTTCAATTAAAAAAATAAATTAAAAAAAAGTTAAAAGAAAAAAAAACCTGCTCGGACTTTACATCAGAATTGTTCTTGACTATGTTTCCTTTTGAACTAGTGACTTTTTATACTTCTGTAACATTGAAGTATAATGGGTTTTTATCTGGCTTTCTCCCTGGGCTGCAAACTCCATAAAGACAAGGATTAACTTATTTTTCTTATTCATCTGTGTGTGAATATTATTGATTTTGTTTCTTTTGGAATCTTATAATATTATGGTGCTATAATTTATAAATTTACTTTTAAAAAACCTTAATAATTAATCGAATATGGCCCATGGCCAGAACCTTGAGAATATAATGGAAAGTTTGATGCCAGTGTCTGTGCTTTTCAGCATTCGTAATTATAACAGAAACAGAGGCTTTTATTTTATCCTAAGCCAAGCACCACAGGGAATCCTGAGTAGAGATGTGCTGGGTAACTTACTATTTGAAAACAAATAGAAAAATATGCTATAAGGCTTCTTGCAATGTTTGTGCTTTAGTTTAAATAAAAAGAGTTGGTGCCTTTGTGAAACCATAGTACAGGACCAGCCATTATTTAGAATTTTAAATTTCAGGTCACTGCTCAATTATAGAAAAGTGGCATCTGATTCAACACTCTAATTTTAGGATAATTTCTTAAATGACGGTTTCCTGACTTGCTTTTTAGAGAGTTTTTGCAATGAATACATTTAAAAATATACCTCTTGAACATGCCAGTTTTGATATTTACAGTGGCCCAATAAAAGTCACGAATTGGTGAGACTGCATCACAATACGTCTTACAGATTAAAGGAGCAGCTTCTATTGTTAAGTGCTGTCCATAAAACACGGACACCAGGCTCTATACAAAAGGTTAGTAGATAGTAGAAAGCACATACTCCAAAACATTTCCGTGTATTCAGACCTACCCACTGGTTTAGGAGTATTATCTCCTGCCCTACTTAGAGATTCAAGGTGTTGTAAGGAGTCTAAAATAAGAGGGAATACACTCAAGACTACATCTCTTTTTTTCTTTTTTAAAAAATATTCTTTATGTTAGAATAGATTTAGATTTACAGAAAAGTTAAAACGATAGTACAGAGAGCGCTCCTATACCCACCTCCAGTTGCCCCTAATGTCAATATCTTAAATTGCTATTGTACATTTGTCACAGCTTATTAAGCAATATCGATATGTTGTTGTTAACTAAGGTCCATACTTTATTCACATTTCCTCACTCTATCTAAAGTCCATTTTCTGTTCCAGTATCCTATCCAGGATACTCTATTACATGTAGTCATCATGTCTCCTTAGGCTCCTTAAAGAGCATTATTATTAAGAGATCATAATGTATAGTGCCTATAAAAATAAGTTGTATATTGAATGTTCCAGAAGGTCTGCATAGCCCCTTCTTATTTCTTGCTACACTTCATAACAATGTTATTTCAGAAATGCTTTCTTTAAATTAAAAATTAGTGATTTATATGAGACTTTGATTTCTTAATGAAAAATTTATACATTTAGCATCATATTTATAAAAATGTTTCCTTTGTTGAAAAATAGCACTAATAATCAAATAAAACTCCTATTTTAAGTAAAGTAGTATTAATTAAAATGATTGAAGTTTTTAAAAGAGCAATGTTTTGGCAAACTCTAAATAAGGTATACTACTTGGACATCAAGAATTTAGTTTGTAAACATGAGGATACTCTACTCCTTAAAAGCATATGAAAAAGGAAAACAATACTATATTTGATTAATTATTTTAATTTACAATTTAAAATTATTTTAAATTTCATTATTTTGCAGGTTTTTTTTTTTTTTTTGGGACCGGTAAGGGGATTGTAACCCTTGGCCTGGTGTCGTGCCTCACCATGCTCAGCCAGTGAGCGCACTGGCCATCCCTACATAGGATCCGAACCCGCGACCTCGGCGCTCCCAGCGCCACACTCTCCTGAGTGAGCCACGGGTTTGGCCCTCTTTTACAGTTATTTTAATCACAGGTTTTTGGGTTAATATCGCCTGGGAATGTATTGACTAATAGTTAAGGTACAAGTATTTATTTGCATTATACTTTGAGACTTTGGATTTACTTGTAATTGTACAGAATAAACTGGAGGAAAAAAAAAATCCAGTGATTTTCACATAGATCCGATGAGATTTTTTTATACACCATTTTCTGACCATTCCCAACCCCCAAATGAAAAAGGAATCTAGACTCAATCTGAAAAGACAAAAGAATTGCTGTGGTAGTTATTAATCTATTGTCTTTTAGCTCCAAATCTGTTCTTTATTCTGCTGTGATATTGGACATGGATCTTGTAAACATGTCTATTTTTACAGCTTGCATGATGTTTGTTTTTGCCAGTAGCAATACAGGGACTCTGCAAGGCTAGAGTAGGAAGAATGGACTTTCCTTATGTTTCCAGTGTGCTATTTTCTTCATGGAAGCTTGTATATTAGTGCAGTGTATGTGGGGGAAGAAGGAGGGGACTGTGAGTGGCCAGCAGTACTCAATTCAGTGGCCCTTACAGTTAAACTTGGCCTTGGCCTGTGTCTTTATCAGCTTTATTCTCTATTAAGGCGCTGCATGTTCCCTTGGTAACCATGGCCTCTATCATATATCTGAATCTCAGGCTTGGTGTCCAACCTGCCCTAAATTCCTTCCTTGTTTACTCTTCTTCAAACTCAGGAATAATAACTACTTCTTGCATCTCTTAGAGTCTTCTTTAGCTTCTTTTAGCAATCATCTTTTCTTAGTTAAGAATTCTTTATATTCACTTTTGCTATCCAAATTATAGGTATGGATTTTGTTTTCCAACTAAACCCTGAGTCATGTAATCATGTTTAAATAATGTATTTGGGGTCCGGCCTGTGGCTCACTCAGGAGAGTTTGGTGCTGATAACACCAAGTCAAGGGTTAAGATTCCCTTACTGGTCATCTTTAAAAAAAAAAAATTAATTAAAAAAATGTATTTGATGTAAAAATTCTACAGCTAGAATACTATAAAGTTATGATATTAAATATGGTATATGAAGGGCTTGTATCAGGTAATTTGAAAAGGGAATAATCAGCAATTTTAAAGTCAGGAAAATGAGAAATAAAATATGAATTGGAGACTGTTTGCTGTCTATATAAATATATTATCCAAACAAAGCAAGAATGAGAACCAGACTCAGCTATGTTGCAGATCTTGGAATTTAAAATAGTGTGATTAGCATATTAACATTCTAATGGAAAAAGTAGACAAGACAACATGAGTAATAGAAATGGAAAGGTGAAAACTAAAATAAACAATCAAAAGAAAATGATAGAAACAATAATAAAAAAGAATAACAAAAATGAGGAATGCCTTGGACGGGCTCCACAGTAGATGTAACACAGCTGAAGAAAGAATCAGTAATGTTGAAGAAAGGAGAATAGAAACTTCTCACATGAAGTGTGAAGAAAAATAAAAAGTAAAAAAAAAAAAAAAAAACAAATCAAAGAGAACATCCAATAACTGTGAGATAATATCAAAAGGAGTAATATATGTATAATTGGAAAACCAGAAGAAGGAGGAGATGGGGCAGGAGAAATATTTGAACTATCAATGGTCAAGAATCCTCAAAAATTAATAACAGACATCAAACCACAGATATAAGGAGCTCAGAAATTATAAAACAAGATTTAAAAAAAAAAATTAAGGATATCATATTCAAATTAAATAAAAATTAAGACAAAGAGGAAATTTTGAAAGAAGTTGGTCAGGGAGTGAAACAAGGATAACAACTCATACTTTTCATCAGACACCGTGCAATCAGGAAGAGAGTGTAGTGTTGAAAGACTCTGAAGTGTTGAAAGAAAACTACCCAGCTAGAATTCTATATCCAGAGAAATTATCCTTCATAATTGAAGAGCAGATGAGGACTTTCCAGACAAACAAAAACAGAGGGAATTTACTGTCAGCAGACCTGCATGCCACGTGTCCTCACTCATAAGTGGGAGCTAAGATACAAGAAAAGAAAGACCATAATGAGACATAGAACTTTCAGAAGGAGAGAGCAGAACTATAGTTACTAGAGGTGGGGAAGGGGGAGGGGAATGAGGGATAGAGAGTAATTGGGTGAGGGACACAAAAAGGAATTGCGATTTCTGATGACGAACGTGCTAATAATATTGATTTGATCATCACATACTGTACACAAGTACTGATAGTCAACTCTGTACCCCATAAATATGTATAAATAAAAATAATTTAAAAAAATAAGTTAAGAAAAGAAATAGTTTGGTGGACTTCAACCTAAATTTAATTAAAATGTATCAATGTACTCTGCCTTTTAAGTTAGTCTTCAAAAAGTAACTGGCAGGTGCATGGTAAGTAGAATTTTACAGTTTAAAGAACCACTTGAATATGGAGTGTAGAATTTGGATGTGTAATAATAGTCGCTCTAAATGCCTAGGCTTATCTGTATGCAAATTTTATGAAAATGTTCTCCTTACATCCATCCTGTGACCTCCATCCTGGCAGAGGGCTTCCTTGAGAAGTCTGCATCATGCATAATTGTTAGAAAAACCATTTTTTTCCTCATGTTGAGCTGTAAACATCTGTCTTTAAAGTTTTAGAATTGCCAGGTAAAATACAAGATAATCATGCAATATATGTGACATACTTATGCTAAAAAAATTATTTCTTGGTTATCTGAAATTTAGATTGAACTGGGCATCCTCAAATTTTATCTGCTAAATCTGGTAATCCTATCTTCCTACCCACTGGCCAAAGGACACGTGAGAAAAATGAAGTGCAGGTCTGCTCTTCCTTTCTTATGACATTCATTCATTTATTTATTCATCCATGTATTCATCTATCACATATCTAATAAACAAAATTTTTATCAGATCCTAAATGTAGAAATTATATTAAATATCCCTACTCTTGAAAAGTGAGCAAGTCAAATAGACATTCATTAGCCAATATTATTGATACTATGATGAAAGCTGGACAAAGGGATCTCTGACTCTCACGGGTGAGTTGAATGCTAAGAAAACCCTCAAAGAAGAAAAAATCATTGACTATAGAAGCCATTTCCAATACTGACAGGAGTATGAAGGTCTAACACAAAAGATAAGCTTGAACACAGCAAAGGATGATGGTTTGCATGGGGATTGAAGTGAGTGCAAGTGACATGCAAATATTTTAAGAACATTTCTCCCATCCATGTTCTTTTTCCAGATTAACTGGTCTTTCATTTCTTTTATTATTTACTATAATTTTTCACGTTCATATTATTTACTTCTCCTATAAACGCTCTCATTTGTCAACAGTGTGGTTTTAAAATTGGACTAAATATCTCGCATCTCTAGAATGTCTTCAAATATATTTTTGAAAATAGTACTATTAAAGCTAGTTTCTTAAAATGTAACTGGGTAATGCTACTGAGCTAAAGCACTAATACTAATAATATACAATGACAAGTATCCAACTACATTTTGTCTTTCATTCTAGAGATAATTTAGTTTTGTCCTGGGATTTCAAGAACATAAACTCTAATTGGTGGGATGAAAAACTCTATTTCTTTGATTGACTATCATGTAAATTATGACCAGTTTTTAGATGAAACTCTCAAGGTCATTCTGTAGGGGAAAGAATAAGGAGGTATTTAGCAGCATATATTCATTGATTTACTGGATTTCTCAAACCTGGCACACATCAACCATCTGGAGTGCAGAAGAGAACTCCTGAATTTGTTCCAGTTTGCTGTGTTTCTCTCATTAAGCACAAAGTCATAAAGAAATAGTTGGTGATGGATAATAAAAAGGAAGCTGGGGTTAGCAAACCCAATATGTAGTGACAAGCAGCTTGCAAATAGCTAAGTTGTGGCTGGAAATTTATAGTAGCATTAGTCATACACCATTAACTTTATCCTTGCATACATTGGTAAGTAAAGAAAGGTAGAGTCATTGAATGCAGGAGTTCACAGTAAGCCCAAAATTGACCACCAGCTTCTGGCTGTTCAATACATCATCTGTGTTGGCAATATGTGCCCCATAAAATTCAAGGTCAGATCAGAAAAAACCATTGAAGGTTCTGTGCATACATTTTGGAGTATTTTTTCTACTTAACATATAATAATCACATTCTTCAGTAATACAGAAGAACTTTCACACATCACAATGCCTATAGCATTTGCTTTTCCTATACCACTTTTTTGATGGCTAATTTTGTATCAATAGCCCATGTAACTACTTGGTGTTTATGAGCGAGGGCATAATCTTCTTCTTGGATTTATATTATGAGGCTTGCCAATTTGTGCCTGTGTGAATATGGCTTTGAGTAAGTTGCTTAACCTCTCTGGGCTCTGTTTATCTCTATACCAAGGATAACAACATGAAACTTATTGAGTTGTTGAATATTTGTTTATGTTGTAAAGCAGCTAACACTCTTGCTGGTACGTGGTAGATGCTTGGCGAATTATTATATAGTAACATGTTTTTTTATTTCACTTTCTCTGTACATTTGACTTTTCTTCCTAATGAGGTTTGAGGCTTCTAAAGGGGAGATAGGACACGGTAGTCCTATCTCACAGTTGTGCAGCGAGCACTTGTTTGAGGTGAACTGATTTGAGTCTTGCTGCTCAATAAGAGATAGATAGTATTTATTTGCTCACTGACTGAGGAGTTAGGTAGACACAGTGGATTTCACTGATAGTATCACATGACAGCTCCTCCATTTACTCTTATGAGGAGCCAATGCTGCTGGGCTTTTTCAAGTACCTCTTAGTCCTGGGGATTTTTCAATTCTTCTCCCTGTCTGTACTGCCATTGTTGACTGTGGTCTGCTTCAATTCCCATTCTTACCAGTCTTGTTTCCTAGGGGATTTTTTCCAACATGGACTGAGACAAGACTTCCAGTGGACTTGCTGGCCTTGCGTATGACCCTTGGCTATCTCCCTTGCTGCACGTCTTCACTCGAGGTGCCTCCCTTGCTGCACGTCTTCATTTGAGGTGCTTCACATTCCTACTGCAGACTCTTCCACCCCCAACCCAAAATTGATTTGGCGCAGTACTCCTTGTTTTTCTTGGCTTCCAGCATTTGAAGGGTTCATCTCAGTGTCTCCAAAACGGGATGTGTATTGGGAGGCAAAATAATCTTCCGCATATACTTATTCTCCACTAAGAAATGAATTAAGTCTCACTGCTATAAATGTATGAAAGGATACTGTCAAGCCCACTGTGTGCATATTATGAATAATTATGTATCTCACATACTATTTTAGGTAAACTGAAATCAAAGGGCGGGAGGTCTTTAACCTAGAGATGGAGGTGGAACCTGTGTTTGTTCATTTAGTTTCAACATCTTAGTATATTACAGTTTACAGATGCTCTATTAGGTGGATTTACAGATTTACAGTATCAAGTGACTTCAAAGATTTCATATAAAGAGACCTCACATTTAGTATAATACTAATAATGCAAACACAAACAAATAAAAAGAAAAGGGCAGATTGCACACTTTTCTTCCAAGCAACGTTTTTCATTAGCCACATTATAGTCTAAAAATACTAATATCATCAATTTTACAAAAACTTTGTGCTCAAAATAAATTATCAATATGTTTCAAAATATAGAGAGATTTATATCCACCATCATTATACATGATTCTTAACAGAATTATATATTGTATATTATATCTGTTGTATATATTTTACTTATGTTTTTCAGATGACAGTCATTGAATTAAGTATAGAAATAACAACTAATGAACATACCTTAAATGGCTGAATCACAAGGTTAAACAAATAATTAAAAAATTCAGAATGTTTACTTATACTTATTATGCTAACAATGTCACATAATAAATATAAACACATATAATACACAGAATATTATTAATATATTATTATCAATAATTTTATTAAAAGTGAGATACTTTAGTACCATTAAAATCAACTATTTAAAATATTATTTACTATTTTATCTTTATCTCATCCTTTTCCATTTCTACTTTGTGCATAATTTTATAATGTACAAAATATATTATTACAGTAAAACATGTGAAATTCAGAAACTATTCATTTATGCTAATAAAACTATGCTAATTGTGGTGCATGGTCAAAAATATTGGTGAGCATTATAACCTACTCATTTCCTTGGAGCTAATGCTGACAGTGTTCCGTGCTCCAAGGGATCTCTGAAGAAGTAACTTCAGGTATAGTTAACAGAATAGTGTTACTCAAAATTTAATAAGCATTCAAATTACTTGGGATCTTGGTAAAAAAGATCAGTAGATCTGGGTGGAGCCTGAGATTCTTAATTTCTCACAAGGTTCTGGGTGGTGCTGATGCTGGTGGTCCCAAGAGTACACTTTGAGTGGCAGGGCCGTGGAGCACATGGAGAGAACTTGGAGTGCATGTTCTCATCACTGCCATCTCATTGCTCAATTAGTCTGCAGCAGCCATGACTCCAGGCCTTGCTAATAGCTAAACAGCCTTCAGCTCAGGGAATATGGTTCTTGATTGTATCTGAGTGGAAGAAAGACAAATTCACAGTCATGTTAACAAATTGCTGCCTTTAAGTAGTCAGCGGGTTTTCATTTAATTACATTAGAATGACCTCAGCTAAAGAATTTGGAATTCTTTACAGGAGCACCAGAAAACAGTTACAAAAGAACAGGTGCAAGGGCTGAGCTGATGGTAGGGGTTTCAAGTTATTTTAAAAAACCGCTGCTGTGGGACAGTATACAGAAATGTTATTAAGGATATTTTAGGAATGGAAAGAAAATTCCTTTTTCAAAGGACCACACTAGCTGTGTACTTGATTTACTCAAATATACTGGGAAACATTGAATCTGGAGGCAGCATAGCATAGTAGTCAAGATAATAGGCTCTGAAATCAGATTTCTTGATTTGCCACTTGATACTTGGGTAATATTTAGCAAGTTACTTAAAAGCCTTAATTTCTCCATCTGCAGTATTAGCAGTAATACCTACCTTACAGTTGTGATGATTAATGAGCAAATATACAATATACATGAAACACATAGAGCAGAGCCTGGCACATAATCAGTAATTAATAAATGTTAACAGTCATCCTGTATATATTAGGCAAATATATTCATAAAACTACCCAGTTGTTATTCTTCAAAGAAAATATAGAAGTAATTAGCATTGGGTGACCAAAACTCTGGGAATATTTTATGTATACAGAACATTAGCTAAACTCAAGATCAAATAACTGAGTCATAATGTATTTTAAGTTTGAGGATTTGAATTATACTTTATTAAACAATTCAGCAACAATATTGATGGGCCAGCTAACACATGCATATCTGTGTGTTAGGAATTGCAGAAACAAAAAGACATATAAGATGTGGCTCCCATTCTTGAGGTATCAGGTCTCAGAAAGAAAAGCTAAGCAGCAATGTAGGGTTATATGTGAATTATGTTATCCTGTAAGGGTACCAACCATTTGGATATCTACCAAATGGGTAGTTATCCTGTATGTGTGGCACTTAGTGCTCTTTGTCTAAAGTGAAATTCAAGGGTTCCTCTAGCCTCATTTGAATGGCTGGAAATTGTCATTGACACAGAATTGGGAATGAGTTATGCTCCTTGCTTGTGAACTTCCTGGGTTTTGGCCTCCCTGTCAGAGAAGAAGGATCCAAATAGAATGAATCTTTCTGACACAGTCACCACAAAAGTAACATTATAGAGAGCCCAATGGCTGTTGGTGCATGCTACTGGTGGTGTCTCTAAGAAAGACTATAGCAAGTGAAGTAGAGAGATGTTTCCTCCTCACCAAGGAGCCCAAATGGTAGACACAAAACTCGTGTGTGTTTTTAGCAGCATAAGAAAGGGCTGAAAAAGTCTTTCCCTAACCATTTGCCAAAGTGAAAAACAATCTTATTGTAAGAAGAGAAAAAGGCAGTGAGATTCATCCCAGAAATGCAAGGATGATTCAACATATGCAAATCAATAGGTGTGATACACCACATCTACAAAATCAAGGACAAATTCTATGTGATTATCTCAATAGACGCATAAAAGACATTTGACAAAATTTGGTATCTCTTCATAATAAGGACTCTCAACAAATTAGGTTTAGAAGGAAAGTATCTTAACAGAATAAAATCCATATATGACAAACTCACTGCCAATATCATTCTGAATGGGGAAAAGCTGAAAGCTTTCCCTTTGATAACAGGGAAAAGACAAGGATGCTCCTCTCACCAGTCCTGTTTAGCATAGTATTGGAAGTACTACTCAGAGCAATCAGACAAGAGAAATAAGTAAAGTGTATCCACACTAAAAAAGATGAAGTCAAATTGTCCCTGTTTGCAGATGGCATGATCCTGTATAAAGCAAAAGCTAAAGACTCTACCAAAAACCTCTTAGAGCAGATTGAAAAATTCAGTAAAGTTGCAGGATACAAAATCAATATACAAACATCAGTAACATTTTTTTACTCCAACCAAAAACTAGGAGGAAAAGAAATCAAGAAAGCAAGCCCATTTATAACAACTACCAAAAGACAAATAAATAAATAAAAATAAAATAAAATAAAATAAAATAAAATGCGTAGGAATAAATTTAACCAAGGAAGTGAAAGATCCCTACAAGGAGAACTATAAATCATTACTGAAAGAAATTAAATAGGACACAAAAAGATGGAAAGACATCCCATGCTCATGGACTGGAAGAATTAACCTTGTGAAAATGTCCATACTACCCAAAGCAATCTACAGATTCAATGCAATCTCCATCAAAATACCATTTACATTCTTCACAGAAACAGAAAAAAAATCTTAAAATTTATATGGAAAAACAAAAGACCTTGATAGCCAAAGCAATCCTGCACACACAAAAAAGCTGGAGGCTGACTCCAAATTATACTACAAAGCTGTAATAACCAAAACAGCATGGTACTGGGATAAAAACAGATACATGAAACAATAGGACAGAAGAGAGAACTCGGAAACCTACCCACATACTTACATCCTACTGATCTTCGACAAAGGTACCAAGAGCATACATTGGGGAAAGGATATCCTCTTCAATAAGTGGTGCTGGGAAAACTGGACATCCATATGTAGAAGAATGAAACTAGAAGCGTATCTCTCACCATATGCCAAAATCAGTTCAAAATGGAGTAAAGTCTTAAATGTAAGACCTGAAACTATAAAAGTCCTAGAGGAAAATATAGGAGAAACACTTCAGTATGTAGTACTGGGCAAAGACTATGAATAAGACTGGTAAGGCACAGGAAACAAAAGAAAAAATGAACAAATGAGATTATATATCAAACTACAACAATTCTACACAGCAGAGGTAACAATCAAGAGTGAAAAGACAACTTACAGAATGGGATAAAATATTTGCAAACTATATATACATCAAGGGATTAATATCTAGAATATACAAAGAACTTAACAGTAACCCCCCCCCCCCACAAACCTGATTTAAAAAAAGGGGCAAAGGAGCTGAATAGACATTTCTCAAAGGAAGACATATGAATGACTGACACATGAAAAAATGCTCAATATGACTAGTCATCAGGAAATGCACATCAAAACTGCTTTCAGATATCATCTCACCCCAGTTAGACTGACTGTTATCAAAAAATAGATGATAATAAATACTGATGAGGATGCAGAAAAAATGGAACCCTTCTACATTGTTGATGGGACTGTAAATTAGTACAGCTATTATGAAAACATGGAGGTTTCTCAAACAACTACAGATAGAACTACCTTATGACCCAGCAATCCCACCTCTGGGTATATACCCAAAGGAATGGAAATCATCATGTTGAAGGGATACCTGCACTCCCATGTTTATTGCAACTCTACTTACAAAAGCCAAGATATGGAACCAACCTTAATGTCCATCAGTGGACAACTGGATAAGAAAAATGTGGTATATGTACGCAATGGAAAATTATGTTAAGTGGTGTAAGCCAGACATAGAAAGAGAAATACCACATGTCCTCACTCATAAGTGGGAGGTAAGAAAGAAAAGAAGAAAGAAATAGAGAGAGGTAAAGAAAGAAAGAAAGAAAGAAAGGAAGAAAGATCACAATAATACATTGAACATTTAGGACAGAACAGAACTGGGGTTACTAGAAGTGGGAAAGGGGGAGGGGCTGGGAGATGGGAGTCAGCAGGAAATTGGTTAATGGACACAAAGAATGATTATGTATCATAATGATGAATAAAATAATTATCCTGATTTGACCATTGCATATTGTTCACAGTGTTGATACTCAACTCTGCATTCCACAAATATGTATAATCAATTAAGTTTTTATAAAAAAAAGAAACAAAGAACAAGGATAACAAACAGAAAATAGTTACAACTATGGTAGATTTTAAATTAAATATATAAAAACTTTAAATGCAAGTGACCTAAGTATACCAATGAAAAGGCAGACACTCTCTACAAGCAACCCACTTTTAATATAGATATATCATAGATTGAACTGAAGGGGGTAAAAAGATATACCATGATAGAACTAATCATATAGTACAGGTAGGTGTGTGAATTGGTACAACTATTTTGGAAAACAGTTTGGCAGTATCAATAAAATTGGAATATTTGCCTAATCTGTGGTCTATCAGTTCCTTCACAGGTATGATCCCAACAGAAATTCCTTTGTATTTTCCCCCTGCAAAATGCACACCAGCACTGTCTGAAATGGTACCAAACTGGAAACAAATATCTATCAGTAAAAGAATGGACAAATATGATTTGTATATTTACACAATGCAATACTATAAAACAATGAGGATGAATAAGTTATTGCATATAATACCATGAATACATCTTAATAGACAGGCTTGGCAAAAGAAGCCAGGCACAAAATGTAACACAGTGTATGATTGTATTTACGTAAAGCACAGAGATGTGGAAAGCTAATCTAAGCTATTAGAATTCAAGAGAGTGATTATTTATGTAGGAGGAAGGGCAAGTGTTGACTGAATAAAAAGACATTTTGAGTGTTTGATGTGTTTTACTTTTTGAACTGGGAACTGGTCATGTTCACGTATTTGCTTGATGAGAATTCATTGAGTCATACATTTATGATCTGTACACTTTATGTATGTTATACTTTAACATCTTTTTTTAATTAAAAAGTTCCTACATATTCATGCAAATATGTAATTAAGTAGTCTAAAAGGAAATATAGGTGAAAAATAAAGGGAATTTTAAAAATACAATACAAAATTAGTAGTTCTAAAAAATTTCAAGTAAATAGAAAAAAGGGAGTCATCTAAAGGCTTTTTATTGTGTTAGTCTAGAGATCATTTTGTTAAGCTCAAATTGTGAAAGAAAATGTTCAGATTTTAGAAAGAGGGATGTGCGAGGATAAATGTTGATGAATACTTTATATTTTTGTGTATCTGTAAGAATAGCCCCAGGATGTATGAAGAACAAATTGGAGATCTTGAGAAATGCTAAAAGCAACAAAATGTGTTTGCAAGTATAGAAGTAATAAGATGAAAAAAGGAAGGATGGTGCAAATGGTCAGGGAACATAATCTGTTAGATTAGAAATAGCAGGCAGAACTCCACTACTTCCATCTTCTTTTGGTCATTTTCTTCTAAATAAATCACTCTTCACACCTGAAGGAGTAGACTGTGCATATAAGACAGTGGTAAAAATATGAGAGCAACTCACCATTTTTAAGTGGATTCAAAATCCCAGATAAAGACAAATTATTTTGTGGTGCTGAAAACTTGCTGAAGTTGCAGCTACATTTGTTATCTTTGAGGAATCAAAGATAGTGGGAGAAGAATCCGAAGTCTGGACAGGGATAATGTTGTTTAAAGTTTTAAATTAGAAATTATAGAATGATGATTTTAATATTGATACTTTCTAAATTTCCAGGGCAATATTTTAGACTAAATGGTTTTCTTAACACTAAGTTTCAGCAGGGAGGTGATCAAGGTGATGAGAGCTATTTTATTTATTTCTTACAACGAAATAACTTCTACCTGTTTTAGTAATTATCCTTTTACAGATTAAGAAATTATAATAGATTATATTATCTTTTAAAATAGATTATAGGGGCCGGCCTGTGGCTCACTCGGTAGAGTGCGGTGCTGGTAACACCAAGGCCACGGGTTCGGATCCCATATAGGGATGGCCGGTTAGTTCACTGGTTGAGCGTGGTGCTGACAACACCAAGTCAAGGGTTGAGATCCCCTTACCAGTTATCTTAGAAAAAAAAAAAAAAAAAAAAAAAAAAAAAAAAAAAAAAAAAAAAAGATAAAATAGATTATAAGTGATTATGTAGCTACTAAAAGTTTAACTGGTCCTGCAATTTATGTTCTTTTCACTATATCTCATTCCATAGATTTATGTACTTTCAAGTGGTACTACAGTCATGCATTGCTTAATGACAGGGATGTGTTCTGAGAAATGGGTCATTAGGCAATTTTGCCATTGTGCGAATATCATACAGTGTACTTGTGCAAATCTACTATTCACCTAGGCAATATGATATAGCCATTAAAATATTACATACTACCGGTATATATGAAGTCCGTTGTTGACCAAAATGTCATTATATGGAGCATGACTATACTCAAAAAGTATTGTAGACACATTATATTAAAATTTTATAATTGCTTTTGGCAAAATGTGGTATGACATCCTTCTAGAGAAAGTAGAATAAATGAGGAAATTCACAGCATAACTACAATATTATCTCAAAGATGTTAATTAATTAAATGTTCTAGAACACCTTTATGTCTTTCCTATCTGAAATTCTTTATAATCTTAATGGTATTGAAGAGGTGGATAAATGACAACTGACAGACGTTGCTGACATACTGCATAGTAAAAATCCAGATTCCACATTGTTTCCTATCTCAAGAGCTACGTACTGAGTGCCTACTAGGTGCTGATCCTCTGCTGACTGTCTTGGCTCCAGCAGGGGAGAAGACAACATGGTACCTGTACTCCTGGTGGAGGTCTATGACTAGTACAGAACACAGATGTTAACTGAATGTTACAGATGAGTGCTTCAATGTATTAAAAGGGCATATAACTAGAAGCAACCCATTCTAAATGGCTTTTGGTCTATCTAGGCTTTCCACATGCCTTCCTTACTAAGCTTTAGACTTGTGAAAGTCTTTGGATTTGGTTATCTGTGCACTAAGGGCACTCAAGAGCCAATACTGGCTGGCAAGGGATAAGTGGCATTGACACCCAGGCCGTTCTCACTAACTCCAAGCACCAGAAAGTAGCTCATGTGCCTTCATCTTGAGGCTGCATCCTGTAAACAGATGTGCTGTCATCTAGATTTTGTTGTTCCATTTATAGAGGATAGGAAGATTTAGCATAACTCCTAAAGGCCCAAGGATTTTCAGAATGATAAATGAGCATTGGCTTCAACTACAGAAAGTCACCAGCTGTAATAGCCCCTAAGAAGAGTCAGCCTGTCCTTTGAAGCTCTGAAGCTGGGCATTAACTTCTCTTCTCTAGCTATAAAATTCCTAGATGACATCTTCTTCCAATATAAGGCTGTTTTGTCTACATTGAAAATCAGTTGTTTATTGTAGCCACATTCACCAATATTTTAGCTGGATCTTCTGGATTACTTGCTGCAGCTTCCACATCAGCACCTGCTGCTTCACCTGGCACTTAGTATTATGGAGACAGCTTCTTTCCTTAAATCTCATGAACCAAACTCTGCTAGCTTTAACTTTCCTCTGCAGCTTCTTCATGTCTTTCAGCTTTCACAGAATTGAAGAGCATTACAGCCTTATTCCAGGTTAGGCTTTGGCTTAAGGAAATGTTGTAGCTGGTTTGATCTCCAATCCAGATCAATAAAATTTTCTTCATATCAGTAATAAGGCTGTTTCATTATTTTATAATTTGTGTTTTTTTTTTTTTCCTTTTTTTTGTCTTTTTTTGTGACCGGCAACGGATCGCAACCCTCAGTGTCACGCCCGTACAGGACCGGGACCGGGACCAGCAACGGGATCGCAACCCTCGGTGTTGCGCCTGCACCTCACTCAGCCAGTGAGTGGCCGGTCTGTATGTGGGATCCGAACCCTTGGCGGGAGCGCTGCTGCGCTCCCAAGCGGCGCACTGTAGCAGTGCGCCACCGGGCCGGCCCCATTTGTGTGTTCTTTTAATTTTTAATTTTCTTCTAGTACTTTTCCTTTGCATTCATAACTTGGCTAATTTTTGGTTCAAGAGACCTAGCTTTTGGCCTGTCTTGGCTTTCCACATGCATTTCTCACTAAGCTTAACCATTTCTAGATTTTGATTTAAAGTGAGGGACATGTGACACTTCCTTTTACTTGAACCATTAGAGGCCATTGTAAGTTTATTTCAATATTGTTGCATCTCAGAATATGGAGGCCCAAGAAGAGGGAAAGAGACAGGGAATGGCCAGTCACTGGAGCAGTCAGAACACACACATTTATTGATTAAGTTCACTATCTTGTAAGATATACCTTGTGGTGCCCCCAATCACAATAGTAACATCAAAGATCACTGATAACAGATCACCATAACAAATATAATAAAAAAAGTTTGAAATATTGTAAAATTACCAAAATGTGAGCACATGCTGTTGCAAAAATGGTACCAATAAACTTGCTTGACAAAGGTTTGCCACAAACATTTTAATTTGTCAAAAACACAATATCGTGAAGCACAATAAACAAGACGTGCAATAAAACAAGGCATGCCTTTATTTATTTATAATCTAATCTCAAGAAGATAAACATAATCTGAGAGATAAATCATTTTATTTCTTAAAATATGTGGAACACAGAAAAATATTGCTGACCATCTAAAGACTTTTGGAGGATTTTGGAGATGTCTTTAGAGCTATGTTCACTATTAGACATCACACTACTAAATACAATGTTATTTGATAAGAAGAGGAACAATGAGAATGTTAATATCATAGGAATAAATCTCATTTTAGACCAATGAAAAAAACCACAAGAATTGCATAGATGTAGCTATTATCTAACAAGTCTTTAGCTGTCTGGATGGTATTCAAGTGACGAGAACGTACATATACGGATAATAAAACTAAATTTCCTTTTATCACATGAAAATATTTTAAATTGTAAAAGTTTAAAAAAGTCTTTCGATTGCAAAGGAATCTAATAATAGTGTTGTTCCAGAGATTCCAGAAAAGCCAATTAAAAAAAAATTGCTAGCAAATTTTTAAGTTTGAGTCCAAAACTTAGAAAGACAAATGTCCCAGAGTAAGCAGTCACACAGGAGGAATTCCCCCTCACTTAGCCTTTTTGTTCTATTCAGGCCTTCAGTTGATTGGATGAGACCCACCTACATCAGGAAGGACAATCTGCTTTACTCAGTCAACTGATTCAAATGTTAATCTCATCCAGAATCACCCTCACAGACACACCATAATAATGTTTAACCAAATATCTGAGCATCCCATGGCCCAGGCAAGTTGACACATAGAATTACTCATCACTGTGAGCAAAAATAAATTACTGAGTCTTCTTATGAATATATAATAATACGTCTCTTATACAAGGTATGCACATGAGAGATTGGACTTACTCTTATTTAATGTGTATTTTCAACTCGATAAATATGCATACTATAGAGAATTACCTTACTAAAAAATTTATGGGAATGAAAATGTAAGAAAATTACAATGCATATGGGAGTTGATTCCAAGAATTTTCAGCCCCCAGAACTTGATGTATCATGGGAATTATACACCCCACGCACTTTCTTTTAACTTACATTCCTTAAGGGTGTTTCAAACCATGTACTTGACAAATAATACGCTGTATGGACTTCATTTTGATAGTTAAGTCACTTCGCGGTCTTCAATAAAGTGCTTTCTGGGCCAGCCCGTGGCTCAGTCTGGAGAGTTTGGTGCTGATAACACCAAGGCCCCGGGTTCGGATCCCATATAGGGATGGCCGGTTCGCTCACTGGCTGAGCGTGGTGCTGACAACACCAAGTCAAGGGTTAAGATCCCCTTACCGGTCATCTTTTAAAAAAAAAAAAAAAAAAGAAAATAATATTGAAATCTATATTTATATATGTATTTGTAACAGGGACTCTAAGAAGTTATATCTTTCAAATATGAGATATACTGAAATCAGTTTATTCTTTTCATTGAAGAAATGACTTTATTATTAAATATTAAAAGAGACATAAATGATTATTCTTTAAATTCAAATAAAAAGAGCTCCTTGTTAGTTTTTAGATTTAGTGTAGATATTGCTTTTAGACTACTATACTACAAATTTTTCTTAATCTTAATTTCTTTAATTAAAAAAATACAAATTATTTTGAGAAAATATGTTCAAAAAAAGGCAATCCATTTGTAGTTACGTTTTTAGATATGTTTATAGATTTGTAGATTTGTAGATATGAATTTACTGCTCAGGGAAAAAAATGATTTTAGTTTTTACAATAAAGACACATTTACTTTACTGGTAGGGGCAATATATACTTATAATCCATTTTGGAAGCTTTTAAAATGTAAATATACTATGCACACATTAAAGAACATACATGTTAAGTATATAGTTCATTGGACTCAGCAGCATATCCACAACTCTATTCAAGTATAGAAAATTACAGACCCACAAAAATCTTTTTTATGCTTCTCCTCTGTGTCATTACTTCCTCAGTTGTAGCCACTATTCTAATTTCTACCACTCTAACTTAGTTTTATCTGGTTGTGAAACTACACAAACTAGAAACATATTATATGTAATTTTTTGTGTGTATCTTTTTTTTGCTGTGCATTATGTTTGAGAAATTCATCCATGTTCTTGACTGTAGCAAAAATCAACTCACTGTCATTGCAGTACAGTATTCCATTATATGAAAATGTGACAATTTACTTATCCTGTAGTTGTTGAATATTTAGGCTCTCCAGTTGGTAACTATTAAAAAAAGTGCTGCTAAGAACAATTCTGTTCACATTTTCTGGTGCTTAGTGGACACTGAAGAAGGGTTTTCCAATGTTGCACAAATTTACACTCCCACCAATAGTGCCTGATAGTCACACACTCTTGAAAATTGTTTTATCGATGTTTTAAATATAGGTGTTCTTTTGAATTTGTAATTAAAGGTCACACATGGTTTTAATTTTCATTTTGCTAAAGACTAGTGAAGACTTGCGCATTTTTATACACTTATTATCCATGGCACATCTGCTTTTGTAAAGAGCCCACTCAAGTCTTTTGACTATTAAAAAAAAACTGCATGGTGTTTTCCTTACTGATTTGTAAAACCTTTACATATATAGAATATGAGTCTTTTGTCACATATATATGATATAGTTAAAGCAAATTTTTCCTTGTATTTCATGGCTTGCCTTCCACTTTTCTAATGGTTATAATAAAGTAATAAAGTCCTTAATTTTAATGAAATCCAATTTATAGATTGTTTATTTTATAATTTTTAGTTTTTGTGTACTAGGAAATCTTTGCAGACCACAAATTCATGAGGATATTCAACTATGGAAACTTCCAGAAGCTTTATTTTTTTTTTAACCTTTCACATTTAATTCTATAACCCATCTGAAAGTGATTTTTATATATACTATATAGTAGGACTTGAGGTTAATTGTTTTCAGCATAGATATAATACAATTGCTAATGCCTTCAAGAAACTGTTTCATTTTTTTCTTTGCTACTTCATCCAACTGTCATACTTATTCTCAATGGGAGAAAAATTCTGAGAGCAGCAATATCATCATTGGCTTAAGTGGAATTTCCTGTGTAAATTACTTATATCTCTCTGCTTAACTGAGTAATATATTGACCAGGCTGAATCTGTTACTAGAACAAAAAAAGTCAAAATGATTGTCTGTCTAAGTATGCATAATTTTTACATATATCTATATGATTACTTTTCTCAGTCTCTTAAGGATAGGATTTTTTTTTTTATAATGTTGATATTTTATTGATTAAATACATATGAAGAACTCTAAAGGAAAAAAGACACTTTCATGTTAACATTATTATGTTACTATTGTTTTGATCCATGAATCAAAACCACAACCTAAGGAGAAGCAATACATTCTTCCACCTTTTTCCTATAAAACATCCACTACAATATTTTTTAAAAAGTGTCAGTCAAAAAAGAAAAAATTAGCTTTGAATTTTATGTGCAAGAAATTAATTATAGTGTACATTAATAGGCAAATAATTTTCTGTACAATTAAATGTCATGCTGATAATGAACCATCAGAATATTGTTACACACCTCTGTAGTAATCAACAGTAGCCCTATAATTGTGGAAATATTTGTAAGCTTTATATAGTTTGGCTAAAATATAGTTTGTTTTTTTTTTAAAGCCTGGATTTAGAAAGAAATATGCATTGTTTTTACATTCTCATAGCTTATATTCTAGAATAAATATTTTTCAGAATGAAGAAATAACATATATTTATTTAGTTTATATAACATGCATTTAGTAACATCTCAATAAACATTTGTATGATCTACTAATTAATTCTTCTGCAAAACTTCTAATTTTTTTTAGGTTAATAACAGGTTATTAGAATTTAAACTTGGTTTTTGAAATATGACATATTTTAGGCATTTTATTATTCAAGAACCTCATTTACTTAAATATACTTATAGAACTTGGGTGGTATAAAAATATGCTACTAAAATCTCTTGCTGCTCAGAGTATACTTGACTGATGGTCTCCACTGCTGCCACTGTTGTGATGTCACTGTGTTTATGCGGAAGCCAAGCTTTCTGTGAGCTGCTCTCATTCATTGTCTGAGCACAGCAGGATACTAATGCATTTGTTAAAAGATAGTTCCCAGAAAAGGGTAAAATCACGACTTTCATACAAATATAACATAAACACATGTTAAAGGTTTTATTTTACTCATAATGAAAGAAGCAGACAGATGTTATTGTCCATTCAAAGGTAAATCCATAGAACATACACATTTATAAATAAGGAATATTGAAATAAAGGTGCAAAGTTTTTGTTCCATCTGGCAGAATTTATTTGTATGCCTACAGACAAGAATTATTCTTCATTACTATCAGTTATCTACAGTTTACAGAGAGTAGAATAAATACCTCGTATAAAATCAGGGTTGGATAACTGAAGACAGGTGTGCTATAGAGAGTTATGACACTTTCATTGAAGAACAAAATTTTCTGTACAGTCTCACCTCAGTAAACAAGGGTGTTCTTAATAAATTTGGTCTGATCGTTTACATCGGTGGAAGCTTGTTGATTTATAATACTGAGTTGATTTGCTGAAAGTTTTCATAACGAATCTGAAATTGGGCTTTTAAAAGCTTCCATTATTTACTACCCTGAGGCTAGAAAGCTAAGCTCAAGAAATTCTCTCTACAATTGGATTCTGTAGACATAATTGGTCGGAATGTAGAATGGTGCAGCTAAGATGGAAAACAGTATAGAGGTTCCTTAAAAATTGCAAATAAAACTACCATATTATCTCACAATCCCCCTTCTGGGTATATATCCAAAATAATTAAAGTTAGTATTTCTAGAGACATACTCTTTCCCATGTTTAATGCGGCATTATTCACAATAGCCAAGATACAGAAACAGCCTAAATGTCCATTGACAGGTGAACAGATAAAGAAAACGTGGTTTATAAATACGGCTGAATTTTATTCAGCTTTCAAATAGAAGGAAATCTTACCATTCATGACAACGTGGATTAACACAGAGGATACTATGCTAAGTGAATAAGCTAGTCACAGAAGCACAAATACTGCATGATTCTAATTATATAAGGTATCTAAAATAGTCAAATTCAGAGAAGCAGAAACAGAACGGTGGTTGCCAGGGGCTAAAGGTATGGGGAAATGGGGAATTGTTGCTAAATGAGTATAAAATTTTAGTTATGTAAGATGAATAAGTTCTAGAGATCTGCTGTATAATATAGTACCTATAGTTAACAATATTGTATTTCACACTGTAAAAGAGGTTGAGGATAGATCTCATGTTAAGTGTTCACACCACAAAGAAGACAAAACAAAATACAAAAGAACATAAAGAAATTTTGGAGATGATCAATATGTTTAGTACCCTTATTGTAGTAATGCTATCATGGAAGCATGCATATATCCAAACTCAGTAAAATGTACACATTAAACTTGTACAAATTTTTGTATATCAACTATAGCTCAATAAAGTTTAAAAAAAGAAAAAAAGAAATTTTCTCAACCAGATTTCACCTGGTATATATCAATTTGGACAAATTCCTCTCTTTTTGAGGTCCCTGAAATAACCCAAAGTCCCTGACTTGCTAGGAAGTGACCTTTCTTAATACCTGTAAGGCAGGTGCCAGGCCAGTTTTCCAGAGACTGCACTATAAACTTTTGCTTCATAAGGACAACCTTAGTTCCTTAAAAGAGGCTGGCAATATCTAATTAAATACACACTATTATGAAATATAACAGTCCAAGCAAGGCGTTGGTTACACAACTTATTTTACCAATTATATCCTCATAAAAAGGAGAAAATATTTTTATTAAATCTATGCAAATTGCCAAAAAAGTAAAAATATTAAATCAAAATTTCTAAATTCTGGGCAGCAGGAGGATCAATGTGGTCAGGTGGGAAGAATAAGATATCATTTACAAATGTTTAATTTTTGTTTATAAAAGCAGAATTTACTAAATTGTTTTGGGTTATAGACAGCTTAGGACCAAAGAGGAAGGGTTTTCTTATATATCCAGAAAATAAAGTATTTAGATAATATCAACAATATTTCAAACAAAAACTAAAGTTATCTTTATCAGTTCATTGAGTCCTATATGATTTATCCTTGTTCCACTGGATCTTGAGTTAGCAGTCTCATGAAACCTTCTGCTTCTTGACTGACTTGATTTATCACACCTACAAGTTCCCTTTGCCTTGTATGACCACATAAGGTAACATTTACAGGTCTGGGGATTAGGATGTGGATATCTTTTGGGGGATCATTTTCAGCCTTACAGAAGAAGAAAATAAGTCCATTACATTGAGCAAAATTTTCTATGATTTTAACACATTTTATAAACTCATCCTCAGAAATTGTAACGAGGGCAAATTAAATATACTTTCATGTTTTGATCTTTATGATCCTGTCTTCTAGAAAAAACTGATGCTTTGCTTTTGGACAGACCTTGGGAGCTTGCTCAGGTCAGAAATAATTTAGTAATTATACTAGGATGTTATTAACATGCAATGTATTTCTTGTTGCTGCCATCAAACAAATCAATAAATATGCATTTTAAAAATTCCTAGTTTTGGTTTCAATTATAAAAAGTATCAATAATGCAGCAAAAACACATTAAAAAAAAACTGTACCAGGTACTTCAAAATATTGAAAAATTTAAAGAGGGTCCTCAATATCAATAAGTGTGAGGAACACAAAGGGGTTTGGGGACCAAACAAGCAAATAAACAGCACCAGGAAATGCCCTTCATCTTTAGAAAACTACTCTTCTCCCTAAAAGCAGAAACATATACACAGTTATACTCATATTTATCTGAAACTATTGCTTTTAAGTTAAGTCTCAATCACTCACATTAATTATAACATTTAATTTGAAATAATTTCTAGGTGGATAATTGCAAACCATCTTCCACACATCGACATTTAGCAGAATAATAGCACTCATGAATATATATATATCACAACTTTCTACAATCACACATGTCCCTTATACAATCTTTCAAAGTTGCTTAAAATGAACATGTTCATTAACTGACCCCCAAATATATTCTCTTCTTAGCATACTAAAAAAATGGAAGAACCATATAAACTGAAATATATTCTTTGTAATCAATGTTTCAGTATTCTATCTTTCATAAAAATTATGTAGACATCCAATGAATATCAATTAATTAATTGAATTTACCACCAATCTAAGGTTTAAAGTCACTTAAAGTTCCTGGAAATTATCTTCAAGTTGACATACTGTAAAATATTGTTACTATTAAAATAGAGTCAGAATAGTAAATCAATTTGGTTGAACACAAATTTACATTTATCATAACTTTATACATTAAATGGAATTAATACTAGCTTACTTGATTAGTACATCCGTATATGTTTAGGAAGAACATATCCAACTAGAATAAAAAGGTAAACTTTTATTATACTTAACACTGATATTTCACATAAGACATAGCTGTTTATATTAAAATATTAAACTAGTCTTATTTGTCAATGATTTCATCTAAAAAATATGAATTCGAATTTAAAACATCTCTGAGTCAATTTCTGTAAAAAAGTTAATCTAGCCCATTTAAAGTATTTGCAGTTCAATTTTCTTGTTTACTAGGAATTTTAGGAATATTCTATTTGTAGAAAGTGCTTATTTATGTCAATCAGAATAGATTTTATAATCTAATATATTAATACTACCTGGAGGTAGAAAAACACGACATACTGCATAAAGGTAAAGGCTTTCTGCATAAAGACACATAAGTATACAGACACAGAAAAAGAGAGCACATTTTCTTCCATGGAAGTGTAAATATAGAAACACAAAAACTCACTGGTCTAGATATCAAAGAACTGTTTTTCCTCCTAGTAAACACAGAATTCTTAATTGGTTTGAACTTAAGATGAACAAATAGACAAACATAAAAACTAACAAACATAATTCTGTCTTTTCTCACCTCAAACAACTATGTCTCTATAAATCATTAATCAATTTATAGAGACAACCAAATCAAATTCCCAATCATTGCTGCCAACAATGTAATATTCTGTAAAAGAGCCAAAACAACAAAAGCAAAAACAAAACACAGAAGTAGGAAAGAAGAAAATTAAATTTAGAAAAAATAGTCAGCAAAATTCTATTGCTTCTTTAAATTGACCTCTGGAAGACAAGACAAGACATGCTTGGGCTTAAATTGCCTGTGAAGTGTACTTCTCTGGTGACAAAATTCACTAGGCTTTGTCAGGTGAATCCCTTGGACATCTCAGTGGGAGACCTCTAAAGTGTTAAAAGAAAGTTCATAATGAGGAAAATCATGACAGGTACAGATATAAAATAAACACGTGTTAAAATGTTTTATTTAGTTAATAATGAGGGAGTCAGGTTGATGTAATAACTGCTTTAAAGGAGAATTCAAGAAATAGACAAATTTATATTAAAATAACTGTGTAAAGGGAGACAAGGCTTTTTATTCCCCACACTGGAAAGGGGCTGTCCTTCTGCTACAAAATATATACTTGCAGGCATAGGCAATAATTGGTTTTGCATTGCCATCAGTGATCTACGACTTACAGAGCTATAAGCTTCTGTAGAGTCAGATCAAATGAAAGGGTGAATTTGTAGTTTTCTATTGAAGCACAGAGTTTTCCTTACACATTTCTAGATGTGGGAAACCTCTAATGAGCATTTTGGCTCAAGGACTCTCCATTAGTCTGCCTGGAAATTTCTTAAAATTGCACTGAATTCTGAGTTCTTTCTAACCCATCTTCCTTCCTTCCTTTGCCTCTTCATGGAGGTCAGATCTGCAGTAGGGTCTTAAGGCTTTCCCTGCCTTCTGGGGTTCCCTACTTCTTATCTATTACAGGTATTTTGCATATAAACATCTTGCACATTTGATCCCATCATGGCATTTGCTTCTCAGAGAACCTAACCTGACATGTTTTCCAAAGTATTTATTCTTCGTATCATTTGTTAAAGGGATGTGTTAGTACGTTTTGTGTTGCTATAAGAGAAAACCTGAGACTGGGTAATTTATAAAGGAAAGAGGTTTATTCAGCTTACGATTCTGGGACAGCTGCATGTGGCATGGGCCTCAGGCTGCTTCTACTCATGGTGGAAAGTGGCAGGGAGCCAGCGGGTACAAGCAGATCACATGGCGAGAGGAAGCAAGAGAGAGAGAGAGAAAGAGATAGAGAGGAGGTGCCAGGGTCTTTTAAACAACCAGCTCTCACAGGAACTAATAGAGCAAGAACTCACTCATTACTGCCCCCTCCCCTAGGGAGAGCATTAATCCATTCATGAGGGATCCGCCCCCATGACTCAATCAGTTTCCAACACTGCCACATTGGAGATCAAATTTCCACATGAGTTTTGGAGGGTACAACGCATCCAAACTCCATCAAAGGATTTAAATTATTTTACTGTTCAAAAAAGGATGTATGTCTTTACAGCCTGCCTTCTAAACAGAAAGACATTAAAAAAAATTGTAATGTTCTAATAGCCAAAGGAAAAAATATCATTAAAATTTAATCATTGAAATGTTTTAAGATAGTTTACCAGCATTTGCCCTTCAGTTATTTAAATTTTGTATGTGTATCATGTAAGTATCAAAAATATTTTGTCTTTGCCTTATTATTAATTTTCTCCTCATAGATATTGAAGTGTAATTATATTATGTGATATATATTCTCACCATGGTGTTGATTATTTTGAGTTTTTGCCACTGTAACTTGTCCTTTTCTTTTGGTTTCTTTTTTCTTTTCTTTTCTTTCTTTCTTTTTTTTTTTTCTTATTGATTGTTATTTCCTGTCTCATACCAATACCAGAAATTTGGGCAACTTCTCAAGTAATTAGCAAAGGAAAAATGTATTTTTGCCATATAAAATTTCTTGGTTTATCTGCTGATTTATTATTCATTACTATTAAATGAATGTGGCATATTACGGTGAAAACAAATTGAAGAGAAGATGTTAGACCTGGGTTCGTATTCCCCAGAAAGCCAATCATTTATTCTCTGAAGGTACATAACTTGACTTTACACATACAAGATAAATGGAACATGGCTTGTGAATTATTGAATCAAAATAAAATACAAAATAGTCTAATTTTTATTATAAAATTGTACTAAGAAAAAGATTATTTGCAGAAATTATGGAATGATGAAAGGAAAAGAAATTACAAAACGTGGAGACATGAATTTGAAATTAGGCTTGGCTATTATGTTGGTTGAGCAGAAAGTCAACTAATTTTTTCAAAGCTGTGTTTGTGGGGGGGTGGGGGAGGGTAGGGAGGGATTAAATCTACCTGGGACAGAGAAGGATCAACATGAAATCTAATGCACCCAAACTTGGTAATATTGAAAAAGCTTATGTTGCTTTATTGATTAAAAAAAGATTATAAAATGACCAGTTACTTTTCTTGTGCAATCCTCTTAATGTTAAAGGTAAGTATAATAAATTAGTGACGATTGTAATCTTTGCTTGTATAACATCCTTTAGTCAGATATGTATTCAAAACTTAGATTCTTTAGGTTAGAAATAATTGCCAAAACTTCTGTGTTGCAAATTGTTATCTTTCAGTTTCTTCACAATATGTCATACTTCTTGCCATCAGAGAAGTGCACAGAAAATTATTACATCAACAAAAGTTGGTACCATTCTTAAAGATTTTGAATTGTTGGCTTCTCAAGGCAAAGCCTAATTATTTTGCAAATTTAAAGACAAAATGAAATGTTAGCATCTTTAATGGAGATATAAATTTGATGACGGTGGAGGAATACTTTCCTATATTTCTGCAGCATTTAAGTGGTAATTATGTAGTCTTGCCTTTAACAAAAATTGGCCTTTTTAGAAGGATTTTAAGAGGCTTGGCCTGTGAACTATCTGGCTTTAATGTACAGTAGAATAGAAAATATAATCCATGAAATCACTTCTCTTCCTATAAAATTAATTAGCTGTTTAACCACTTTAGAACTTTAGAATTAAAAATGTTGAAAACCTTAGGTTCATTTCTGTGAGAGAACAAAATGAACAGAAGTGTGATTAAGAATAATTTTAAAAGTAAAAATGGCAAAAATAATTGTCCTTAATGTAGAACATCAGAGGGAATGTGACTAAAAAACAGCTCCATCGTGAGACATAAAGGGACAAATTCCCAATTTTCTTCTCTTTCTGGGGCACTCTATAAGTGTGATTTGCTTTGCTCTTCTATACCGGCAAAGTCTTTAAAAAAATCAAGAAATAATATGTTGGCTCTAAAAATAAGTTTTTGCCTGGGACTGGGGATTTGGTAGGCATGGATAGTTTAATCCACACATCAGGATTAATACCACATTTAGAAGCATTCTCATTTTATGCAGGTAGCCATCATTTCTTTCCTCCCATTCTTTTTCATGGATAAGTATTATTCCACTGTGTATGTATACCCCAATTTCCTTATCTAGTCATCCATTGATGGACATTTAGATTGGTTCCATAGCGTAGCTGTTGTAAATAGAACTGTGATAAACATGGGAGTGCATGTATCCCTTTGATATGATGATTTCCATTCCTTTGGGTGTATACCCAGAAGTGGGATTGCTGGATTGTATGGTAGCTCTATCTGCAGTTGTTTGAGAAAAGTCCATACTGTTTTCCATAGTGGCTGTAGTAATTTACAGTCCTGCCAACAGTTCAGGAGAGTTCCCCTTTCTCAGCATCCTTGTCAGCATTTGTTATTCTCAGTCTTTTCAATTATAGCCAGTCTAACTGGGGTGAGATGATATCTCAGTGAGGTTTTGATTTGCATTTCCCTGATGATTAGTGATGCTGAACATTTTTTCACGTGCTATTGGTCATTTGTATATCTTCCTTTGAGAAATGCCTATTCATCTCCTTTGCCCATTTTTTAATTGGGTTACTTGCTTTTTTACTGTTGAGTTGTTTGAGTTCCTTGTATATTCTGGATATTAATGCCTTGTCAGATGTATAGTTTGCAAATATTTTCTCCCCTTCTGTATGTTGTTTTTTCACTCTGTTGATTGTTTCCTTTGCTGTGCAGAAGCTTTTTAGTTTGATATAATCCCATTTGTTTGTTTTTTTCTTTTGTTGCCTGTGCTTTTGGAGTCTTATTCATGAAGTCTTTGACCAGCCCTACTTCCTGAAGTGTTTCCCCTGTTTTCTTCTAGGAGTTTTATAATTTCAGGCCTTATATTTAAATCTTTAATCCATTTTGAGTTGATTTTGGTATATGGTGAGAGGTCTAGTTTCATTCTTCTACATATGGATATCCAGTTTTCCTATCACAATTTATTGAATGTCCTTTCCACAATGTATATTCTTCGTGCCTTTTTTGAAGATCAGTTGATTGTAGATACATGGGTTGATTTCTGGTTCTTTATTTTGTTCCATTGGTCTGCATGTCTGTTTTTATGCTAGTACCATGCTATTTTGGTAGTGTAGCTTTGTCAGGAAGTGAAATGGCTCTAGTTTTATTTCATTTGCTCAGGATTGCTTTGGCTATTCCAGGTCTTTTGCTGTTCCATATGAATACTAGGGATGTTTTTTACATTTCTGTGAAGAAAGTAATGTGTATTTTGATGAGATCACATTGAATCTGTAGATGCCTTTGGGTATTATGGACATTTTTACTATGTTAATTCTTCCAAGCCATGAATATGGAATGTCTTTTCATCTTTTGGTGTCCTCTTTAATTTCTTTCAGCAATGATATGTAGTTCTAGTTGTGGGGATCTTTCAGCTTTTTGGTTAAATTTATTCTTAAGTATTTTTTTGGTAATTATTGTAGATGGGCTAACTTTCTTGATTTCTCTTTCAGCCAGTTCATTGTTAGAGTATTGATTTTTGGGTGTTGATTTTGTATGCTGCAGCTTTATTGTGTTTGTTTATTAGCTGTAAACATATTTTGGTAGAGTCTTTAGGGGTTTCTGTATATAAGATCATGCTATCTGCAAATAGGGACAATTTGACTTTGTCTTTTCCTATTTGATACCCTTTATTTCTTTCTCTTGTCTGATTACTCTGGCAAGTACTTTCAGTACTATATCAAATAGGAGTGGTGAGAGTGGGTATCATTTTTTTATAACTGTTTTTAAAAGAAAAGTGTTTAGCTTTTCCCCATCCAAGATTATATTGGGGGTATGTTTGTCATATATGATTTTTATTGTGTTGAGATACTTTCCTTCAATACCTGATTTTTTTGAGAGTCCTTATTATGCAGGGATGTTGAATTTTGTCAAATGTGCTTTTTCTGATTCTACTGAGATGATCATATGGCTTTTGTTTTTGATTTTGTTGATGTGGTGCATCACATTTATTGATTTGCATATGTGGAACCATCCTTTCATCCCTGGGATGAATCCCACTTGATCATGATATATAATTTTCTCGATGTGCAACTGTATTTTGTTTGCTAATATTTCATTGAGGATTTTTTGCATCGATATTAATCAAATTTGTTGACATGTCATTTTTTTTGTTTTATTTTTGTCTGATTTTGGTATCAGGCTGGTGCAGGACTCATAGAATGAGTTTGGGAGAATGGCCTCCATTTCAATCTTTTGTAATGGTTTGAAATAATTGGTGTTATTTCCTCTTAAAGATTTGGTAGAATTCAGCAGTGAAGCCATTTAGTACTAGGCTTTTCTTTATTGGAAAATTTCTGAATAATGCTTCAGTCTTGTCGCTATTATTGGTGTGTCCAGGTTTTCTATTACTTATTTTTTGTTATTTAATTCTTTACCACCTATTGCTTTGTTAAATATTAATTCCTTAATTATTCTTTTCATGGTTACCCTGAACAGTAAAACTTGCACCCTTGATTTTCTTTTCTTTCTTTTTATTTTTACAACCTAGTATAAATTAGCACTTTTACTCCTTTCCAGGCAATACAAATATCTTTGGAATATCTGTGGTCAATATAGTATCCATGAGATACATGTGCCCATTTAAACATAAGTTGAACTTAATTAAATAAAATTAAAAACTTACTTTCTCAGTTGCATTAGCCACGTCACTAGTGCTTAATAGACAAGTGGCTAGTGTCTCCCCTATTGGACATGGCACAATAGAACATTTACGGAATACTCACATTTCTATTGGAATGTGCTGCTTCAGAACCCTTTGATCCTTTTTTCCTACTGTCCCAAATATTGTATTGTTATTACCTCCCATATTAGTTTAACATATATTTAACCTCTACTAGAGTTAGTATTGTTGCTTTTTTATAGTCAATGTTTATTTATATTTATCTACATTTATATTTTTCCTATTGCCCTTGCTTTTATCTTTCTATATTACCATATTTTAGTGAAATAATTTAATTTTAACCTGATGAACTCTCTTTAGTACTTAATTTAGTTCAGAAGAAAAAAAAAATGATGAATTGTTTCATTGTTGATGGTCTTGAAATTTCTTTATTTCATCTTCAATTAGAAGGATACTTTGAAAGAAATAGAAATGCATGTTGACAGTTGGTTTCTTTCGATATTTTAAAGATGTTATTCTGTTTTCCCGAGGCATCTATATCTTCTTTATAAAGTCAGCCATAGCCTTGTAGTTATTCCCTTTAGGATAATATTGTTTTTTCTTTGGCTGCTTAAGTATTTTCTGTCATCTATATTCCTTAGTTCGACTATAAAAAGTAAAGGAAATAGAATGCATTCATTCTGCCTGAGTCACAAGCAGAATAAATCTGTTGTTTTTGGGTTCATGTCTTATTTCAGTTTTGAAAATTCTAGCCCAGTAGTTGCTCAGACTTTTCTATTCTGTCTCTCATCCTTCTAAGAGAGAGAAATATATATGTGTAATATATATGTATGTATGTATATGTACATATGAAACTTTATCACATATGTAAAATATATTTTACAATCCTTTCTAAATGTTTCATCCTCTTGACTTTCCATGATTCTGTTGGGTATTTGATTCTGATCTAGCTTTTAATTCTCTCCCCTTTTGCTGTGCCCATTCTGCTTTTTTTTTTTTTTGTCCTTTTTGTGACCAGCTGCACTGCGCTCAGCCAGTGAGCGCATCACACCGGCCATCCGTATACAGGATCTGAACCCGCGGCGGGAGCGCCGCTGCGCTCCCAGCGCTGCACTCTCCCGAGTGTGCCACGGGCTCGGCCCCCATTCTGTTTTTAAATTCATTTATTGACATCTTAATTTTAATTTTTGCAATTTAAAATTCTAGAATTTCTTTCTAATTCTTTTTTCAGATATTTCAGTTCTCTAGTAAGATTCATCTTGCCATCTATTTATCTGAACATAGATATTGCAAGCATTCTCAAAGTCATCTCTGATATGTCCAGCAGTTAGGTCATCTGTGGGTCTTCTATTGTCTGAAAAGGGACTTCCAAGTGCATTCAGACTCTGTGTGTTTGGAGCTCTCCAGGATGCTAAACAGTCATACCAGCCCATGCTCAGTCTTAAAGAACACATTTCAATTTTACCTGTTTTCTTCTTCCTCACTTTTATAGCTCTCACTTCCTCTTATGCTCTGCCAAAAGTGAAATGGTTAATGTGCCTCCACCTTCTTTGGAAGCATTCATTACACTTTGGAATTCAGTTCATTTCATTGACAGGTGGCCTCATATTTCCTATGGGCTCAAGAAACGATATACTTTTGTAGATTATTTTGATGTTAGCATGTGAATGATGTGGCTTTTAAAATCCTAATTGAAAACAGAACTCTTTTCTGTGTATTTTATCATAAAGAAAAAAGAAGCATAGTAGCTTAATTTCTGTATTTAATTTCATCTCAAATTATATTAACTGCATACAAACAGCTATATTGAAACAAAATCCAGTAAATAATAACCTTATTAATTATGTCTAAAAAGCACAACGATTCAATGGCAATTGTTAAAATTTCAAATTCACATGTAGAAAAATGGAATGAGGAACTGATTAGAACAGAGACCTAATACCAACTATCTTAGTGATACTTTATGAATCACTTATCATTTCTTAGTCTCAGTTTTTCCAGTATGAAAAGTGTTAAATCTAGAACTTAAGGTTGTCATCTCTTTACTTATCCTGCCATCTCTTTCCTCCCCAATGGGGACACACATATCCTGAACTCTAATCTTACTAAACTACTATTTCCAATTTCTATTTGCAAAAAACTGTGATATGTAAATGTAATATGTATTTGTACTTTGCTTGACATTGTTGAGTTGAATAAATTTGTTTTTGTTTTGTTCTTACTAGGCACTGCAATACTTTGCCTGGGGACTTATATTTTTCACTTTGGATCTCTGTATACTCAATGCGGTAAAACAAAGTTTGTATGCAAGCAAAATCTGCTTGCAAACCTGCTTACAGGTGAGTAAATTAAATTTCTAATAAATTCCTCAGGGTATTAGAAATTACCATTTAAAACATGTGGGTTTCCATGCTTACACCTTTGAAAAGTTATTTAAATTGTTCCACATTTATATTTGTGCACATGTGCATCCTAATAAACCTTTCTACATAAGCAATATTTTATTCTCTTTCCTATTTTACAAATTTGCTCATTTCAGCATTCAAATACTTTGTTCCCTCTTTTGGGTTTCCAATTTTACAACACTGGGGTAGTAAAATAAATTGGGAGACCAAAGGTTTAAGTGCCTTAAACACCCATACAGGTATAATGACTGCGTGCAAATGCTTTGCCTGAAGGGATCTAATATTGTTATAAAATTAAATTCTTACATGAAAGAAAAAAACAAACAAACAAGTAAAACAGTATGAATTGTGCATTTCTTTGGCAGGTTGCATAACTGATTTGATAATTTTGTCATCCAGTCATAAACCTCCTGTTATGTCCAGGCACTGGAGCCATTGTGAGATGACAAATAAAGGATTCATTCACTCAGTGTCAAATCACTCAATGTCCTCCCTCCTGTGTCAATAACTAGTTTAACAGTGAAGATGGCAAGTAAGGGCAATTTATATAACTTGACACTATGTAGACATCCAGGACAGAATTTTAAGTGTAGCAATATCACTTGATGATGGACTGTAGCAATGGAGTGCTCTTGTCATTAATTATATTTATGGCATTTTTATAAAACAAAGTGTAAGCAGCAAACTCTGAGGGCTTGCAACCTGACAAATGCTATGGCAATGTTAAGTGGATTAATTTGTTTTTGTTCTGAATAGTAACAATAAAAATGTTAATTTACCATATGAATTACAATGACCTAAGTACTCTTAAGTCACTTCCTAGCTAAATTCAATGATAAAATTAGAATAATAATTGTCTAAAAATGAATTTAATCATATTCAAGATGTCACTTTAGTTATTGTGCATAACCTCACATATTACAACATCATTTCTTATATATACAAATCTGAACTAGTAAATATTTAAATATTGCTGAAATTTTTACATGTCTGGATTAGAGCCAAAGATAAAATATTTCTGTGTATCATTACAATATAAAGTTGTTTTTTCTTCTTACTTACATGCCCCTTATTACTGAAATCCTGAAGAAAAACAAAGCCTTTACTTTAAATTTTTATGAGAAAAATGTAGTGCAAATAGATAATCATCATCTATGTCTCTACCTAGAAATGTGATTGCATTTGTTCTCAGGAAATTGTTCTAAGGAAATCTCTTACTCTGTCCAATTTATAAACTCAAGTTTATCTTAAGTGTGTGTCTAGGAAAAAACATAGCATAGTATAGTATGGGAAAAATATAGTATATATAGGGTGAGAGAGTATCCATTGTTTCAGGCACCCACTGGGGTTTTGGAACATATCCACCATAGATATGGGGATATAATGTATTAAATTTTAGATCAAAGTACTCTAGCAAGCATGAATCAAACCATTTTATAATCTACACACACACACACACACACACACACACACACACACACACACACACACACACACACACACACACACACACATACACACACCATTACCTTACTGAATTATAATCATTTAATGCTTCACTGTGATCACTGTACCTGCCCCAGTGCCCCCATATAAGCCCGAACCAATTTAATCCCTGTTACAACAATGCAATTACAACAGTCTTTCATAAATATGTTGATTTGACTTCTACTAACCGAAACCCTTTCAAATGCTCATCACTCTGAATTTTTTTAAATCAGGATTTTGTTATAGAATGAGAACCAAAATCAAACAATTACAAGTTATATATAAAATTATAAATTTTTATAGCATTATGACTACTAAAATATTAGGAAAGATTATGGGATAATTCCTTTGGAAATTTATTTCAAAAGATATATGCAGCCCTAACCTCCAAGACAAAACTTTCTCTACTATAGTGCTTGTGTTTTTATGATAATGGATTTTTCCACATTATGTGATAGTATAAATTAGATATATTTCATGAAGCAGTTTCTACATAATTTACTAAATAGACTCTTATTTTCCCACTTAATTGAAATGGCACATTTATCACCTAATATTCTATACAGGCTTAAATCTCTATTTGTTCTTATTTTTTAAAAAAGTCCTGGCTATACTTTCACGTTTAGTCTTCTACATAAATTTTAGAATTAGTGTTCTAAAATTTTTGATTCCTTTCAAAGTTCCATGGAAAAATCTTGGTAGGGTTTTGTTCAGTAATGAACTGAATTCACAGACTAATTTGGGAAATTAAGAATTCCTCTCAATATATGTATCTTTATTTGGAACCTGAACAGATAGAACCATATTAACTGAAGGAGTTGGCCAAAAAAAAAAAAAAAAAAAAATCATAAAGAATTCATGGATTATGGCTTGGAATTAATTTCTAAAATTATTTTTATAAAAGAATATGACAAAATATATCTGGTGTTTTGTGTTTTACTAACAATAATTACTTAATTGACTTTTGCAAGGAGAGTAAGCAATGGGAAACTCAACTCAGATGGAAGGAGGAGATGAACCACTCAAGAATCAGGTCATTCTCTATCTCTGAGAAATGTAACAGTTTTGTTTTTTAAATAAATAATTTAATTACATATATAGCATTTTAAAGGGTCATACTTGTTAAAAATCCTGAACTATGACTAAAATAACTGTAGTTATGCGTTATCATAATCACCTTCAGAAGCATTCGACGATCTTACAACATAGAAATTCTAACTGCATGATACCTCATTGAGTCTCTGTGAGGCTATAGCTCCAGAACTCTGGACTCTCTGGGCATGGTTAAAATGTTACAGAAATACTAGCACACTGTGTTAGAGAAAAATATTGGCCTTACCTTTGATGTTTGGGTGCAGCACAAAAGATGGAAAATAGCAGAAAAAGAGGTATAACCTGGCTTTAGCAATATTATTGCAAAATTCTTCCTTCATTTTTATTTCATGGTTTGAGTCCTTACCTCTGAGTATGTTTTTCCTCAAAAGTGTAAATGTTAATTAATTTCTCCTGTAAATGTAACTAATGCCTAATATTTGGATAACCAAAATGACTGAGTTGTAAAAATGCACATTTGTAGAAATCAGAATGTGTTTTTGCATTAATCTTCTTTTAAAATATATATTTTATTTCTGGGACAACATAGTATAAGATTATGAGAAGATGTTTAAGAACTTATGTAGAATTTGTTATTTGTATTCCCCAATTTGACATTAAATATGGTGCATACATTTTTCTCTGGAAAAGTAAACTCTTGCAACCATACTGCATTTATTGATATAAAGCAGTAGTTTCCAACATATCTGAGTATGAGAAAACATATTGGGAAAGCATAGGAGTATAGTTTTACTTTTAGCATTTGTACATTGAGAAAATATATTATGAAAAGATCACATTAAAGCATAGCAATATATTAATTTACAGGCCCTGACCCACACCAAGGTGAGCCCAGCAGCAGCAGCAGTGGAACTGTGTGGCGGGAGGTGGACCCTCACCTCCTTGGACCAGGGGACAAGGGGGACTAGGGAGCACCAGCATGTGGAGTCTGACCTGCTGAGGTGTGTCCAGCAAAATGGCATGGCACTAGGGGCTCATTCTATGACCACAGATTCTGGAACAGGACCCAAGTTGGTTTAACATCACCACCACCACACCTACTGTTGAGCAAAGACAACTACCTCCACAGTAGCAACCAGGGCCATTCCACACCCAACCTCAGTGTGACAGAAGAAGCAAATCCTCTACCAAATGACCAAATGTCAATGAAAAAATACTAGAAGTACAAATAAACAAGAAGAAATGACACCACTGAAAGGATACACTAATGCTACAAAGTCAGTCTTCATGGAACAGGGAATCCTTGAAATGTCTGAAAAACAATATTGAGCAATGATCTTAAGAAAACTTGAAGAAATAAAGGAAGACTCAATTAGAGAACACATTGAAACAAGAAAAAATATCCAGAATACGAAGGAGGAAATCTACAAAGAGATTAGTACCTTAAAAAAGACTATAGCAGAACTACTAGAAATGAAAGATTCACTCAATGAAATAAAAAACACAACTGAGAGCTTGAGCAGCAGGGAAGAGCAAGCAGAAGAAAAAATTTCAGAGCTTGAAGATGGTCTTTTTAAAATAACTCAGGCAGACAAAAAAAAAAAGGAAAAAAATAATTAAAAATAATGAGGAAAATCTAAGAGAGATAGCAGTCAACCTCAAGCACTTTAACATCCAAATCATCGGTATTCCTGAAGGGGAGGAGAAAGGAAAAGGTATTAAAAACCTAATCAAGGACATAGTAATAGAAAACTTCCCAGGTGTAAGGTGAGATACAGTCCTTCAGATCCAGGAAGCCCAAAGCTCTCCAAACAGATTCAATCCAAAAAGATCCTCCCCAAGACACATTATAGTTAAATTTGCAAAGCTCAAAGACAAAGAGAGAATTCTATAACCAGCAAGAGAAAAGCATCAAGTCACTTATAGGGGAACCTTTATCAAACTAACAGCAGACTTCTCAACTGAAACCCTACAGGCCAGAAGAAAGTAGAATGACATATTCAAAATACTAAAAGAAAAAAATTGCCAGCCAAGAATTCTTTACCCAGCAAGGCTCTCCTTCAGAAATGAGGGAGAAATAGTGTATTTACCAGACAACAAAAGTTGTGGGAGTTCACCACTACATGACCAGCCCTGAAAGAAATTCTCAAGGGAGTCATTCATCTAGAATCTGAATAATGGTGACCACTATCACAAATACACAAGAAAGAGCAAAACCCACAGTTAAAACAAAAATGCCTGCAAGAAAGAGAAAGAAGCTAAATCATCCCACCTTAAATTCCCAACTGACACTGAAGAAGAGAAACAAAAGGGTAAAGAATGATCAAAAGTATTTAAACCATCTAAACAAGAAGCAATTAAATGACAGGAATTAAGTAGCACTTGTCAATAATTACCCTAAACGTGAATGGACTAAACTCCCCATTCAAAAGACACAGACTGACTGATTGGATTAAAAAGCTAGACCCAAGTATATGCTGTCTCCAAGAGACCCACCTCACCTGCAGAGACACACATAGACTAAAAGTGAAGGGATGGAAAAAGATATGCCATGCAAATGGAAACCAAAAGTGAACAGGAGTAGCTATTCTTATATTGGACAAAATAGACTTTAAACCAAAAAAGATATAAAAAGACAAAGAAGGCCACCATATAACGATAAAGGGATGTATCCAGCTAGAAGACAACAATCATAAACATGTATGCACCCGATACAGGAATACACAGATATATAAAGCAAACACTCTTAGACATAAAGAAAGAAATAGGATCTAATACATTAAGAGTGGGTGATCTGAACACCCCCTCTCAGTACAGGACAGATCTTCCAGGTGACAAGTCAACAAAGAGACACAGGATTTAATCAACACCCTAGACCAAGTGGACTTGGCAGATATATACACATTTCACCCAACAACTAAAGAACACACTTTCTTCTCATCAGCTCATGGTACATTCTCCAGGACAGACCACATATCAGGTCATAAATCTGTTCTTAGCAAATTTAAAAAAATTGAAATCATTTCAAGTATCTTTTCAGACCACAGTGGACTAAAATTGGAAGTAAACAATAAGCAAAACTCTGGAAGCTATACAAACACATGGAAACTAGATAATAGGCTCCTGAATGCCCTATGGTTCCAAGAAGAAATTAAACAGGAAATCGAAAAATTTCTAGAAATTCTTGAAAATAAAGATCCATGATATCAAAACCTATGAGATACTTCAAAAGCAGCACTAAGAGGCACATTTATTGCAATAAATGCTTATATCCAAAGAATGGAAAAAATTCAAATAAACAATCTAACACTATGCCTCAAAGAACTTGAACAACAACAATAATCCAAACCTATAGGTAGTAGATGGAAAGAAATAATTAAGATCAGAGCCAAACTAAATGAAATAGAGACCCAAAAGCCAGTAGAAAAGATCAACAAAACAAAAAGTTGGTTTTTTAAAGAAGATAAATAAAATAGACAAACTACTAGCAAGGTTAACAAAAAAAAAAAAAAAAAAAAAAAAAAAAAAAAGAGAGAAGACCCAAAAAAAAAAAATCAGAAATGAAAAAGGAGACATTACAACCAATACCACAGAAATACAAAGAATCATTAGCGACTATTATAAACAACTGTATGACACCAAGTACAAAAATCTGCAATATATGAATAGGTTTCTAGATACACACAAACTACCCAGACTGAACCAAGAAGAGATAGAAAACCTGAACAGACAATAACAAGCAAGGAGATTGAAGTGGTAATTAGCAATCTTCCAACAAAGAAAAGTCCGGGTTAGGATGGTTTTACAGCTGTATTCTACAAAACTGTTAAAGAGGAGTTAAACCTAAATCTCCTCAAGCTATTCCAAACAATTGAAACAGATGTTATTCTCCCAAACTTATTCCATGAAGGCAACATAACTCTATACCAAAACCAGATAAAGACAGAATAAAAAAAGAAAATTATAGACCAATATCCTTGATGAATCTCAATGCTGAAATCCTCAACAAAATACTACCAATCAGAATACAGCAACATATTAAAAAAATTATACACTATGATCAAGTGGGATTCATCCCAGGGATGCTAGGATGGTTCAACATGTGAAAGTCAATAAATGTGATACATCACATCAACAAACTCAAGGACAAAGACTATATGATTTTCATAATAGATGCTGAGAAAGTATGTGACAAAATTCAACATCCCTTCATGATAAAGACTCTCAACAAATTAGGTATAGAAGGAAAATATCTCAACACAATAAAAGCCATTTATTACAAGCCCACCACCAGTATCATTCTGAATAAGGAAAAGCTGAAGGCCTTTCATTTAAGAACAGGAACAAGACAAGGTTACCCACTCTCACCACTTCTATTTAACATATTACTGGAGGTACTAGCCAGAACAATCAGGCAATAGAAACAAATAAAGGGAATCCAGATTGGAAAAGATGAACTCGAACTTTCTCTATGTGCAGATGACATGATACTATATATAGGAAAACCTGAAGACCCTATCAAAAAACTCCTAGAGCTGGTTAATAAGTTCAGCAATGTTGCAGGATGCAAAATAAATGCCCCCAAATCAGTAGCATTTATATACTCAAATAATGAATTAACAGGAAGAGAAATAAAGAAAGAAAGCTCATTTACAATTGTCATGAAAAAAATAAGACACCTAGGGATAAATTTAACCAAGGAGATGAATGACCTCTACAATGAGAACTACAAACCACTTCTGAAAGAAATTAAAGAGGACACAAACACATGGAAAGATAACCCATGCTCTTGGATTGGAAGAATTAACATTGTGAAAATGTCCATACTACCCAAAGCAATCTACAGATTCAATGCAATCCTCATCAAAATACCAATGACATTCTTCACAGAAATGAGAAAGACAATCTTACCTTTAATGTGGAAAAACAAAAGACCCTGAATAGCCAAAGCAATCCTGAGCAAAAAAAATAAAGCTGGAGGCATGATACTACCTGACTTCAAAATATACTACAAAGCTATTGTAACCAAAACAGCATGGTACTGGTATAAAAATAGACATTCAGGGCAGTGGGGTAGAATTGAGAACCCAGAAATGGCCCCTCAGGCTTACAGCCATCTGAAATTAGACAAAGGCAACAAAAATCTACATTGGGGAAAAGACTGATTCTTCAACAATGTTGCTGGGAAAACTGGATGTCCATATGCAGAAGAATGAAACTAGATATGCATCTCTCACCATATACTAAAATCATCTCAAAATGGATTAAAGACTTAAGTATAAGACCTGAAACTGTGCAATTACCAAGGGAAAATATAGATGAAACACTTCAGCAATTAGGTCTGGGGACAGACTTTATGAACATGAGCCTGAAAGTACAAGCAGCAAAAGGAAAAATAAACAAATGGGACTATATCAAACTAAAAAGTTTCTACACTGCAGAGGAAACAATCAACAGAGTGAAATGACAAACTACAGAGTGGGAGAAAATTTTTGTTAATTATGCATCTGACAAGGGATTAATATCCAGAATATACATAGAACTCAAGCAATTATACAGTAAAAAAAAAAATAATAACACAATTAAAAAATGGGCAAAGGAGCTGAATAGGCATTTTTCAAAGGAAGGCGTACAAATGGCCAACAGATACATGAAAAAATGCTTGACATCACTAGTCATCAGGGAAATGCAAATTAAAACTACATTGATATACTACCTCACCCCAGTTAGACTGGCTATAATCAAAATGACAGTGAATAACAAATGTTGGTGAGGGTGTGAAGAGAAGGGAACACTCCTGCACTGCTGGTGGATCTGCGAATTAGTACAACCACTATGGAAAACAGTATGGAGTTTTCTCAAACAACTACAGATAGATCTTCCATATGATCCAGCAATCCCTCTTCTCGGTATATACCTAGAGGAATGAAAATCATCATGTTGAAGGGATACCTGCACTCCCATGTTCCTTGCAGCTCTGTTTACAATAGGCAAGACATGGATGCAACCTAAATGTCCATCAATAGATGATTGGATAAGGACACTGTAGTATATATACACCATGGAATACTAGTCTGCCATAAAATAGAAAGAAGTATTCCCATTTGTACTTCCCATTCCCCAATTTATATTTTTTTTGTCTTAACTTAAGTTTGTATCTAATATATATTCCTTAGCCACTAATTGTAGCTGTTGTTATTTTTGACTATTTTGACTTTGAACCATCATACTGTTGGATTAAAAGATTTATGTAGAACTATTACCTCACTGGGGTATTCTGAGTTTAAATTATGTATTTACCTCTGAGTTTGAATTATTAATTTGCCATATATGATGATTCTTGCATTTTTAAAAATGTTTCCATGATTGTAATTATTACCTTTTCATTTCCACTTGTAGCACTCCCTTAAACATTTCCTGTAAGAATGGTCTAGTAGTGATGAATTCCCTCAGCTTCTGCTTGTCTGGAAGGTCTTTATCTCTCCCTCATGAAGTATTCTTGGCTGACAGTTTTTTTTTATTTTTGCACTTTGAATATATCATCCCATTCTCTCCTGTCCTGCAAAGGTTCTCTTGAGAAATCTGTTGATAATCTAATGGAGTTTCCCTTATAGGTAACTTGACACTTTTTTCTTGCAGCTTTTAGAATTCTCTTTGCCTTTGACTTTTGACAGTTTGTTTATGATATGCCTCTGAAAGAATCTTTTTGTGTTGAGACTCATTGGGGATCTTTGAGTTTTCTGAATCTGAATATTTATCTCTCTCTCAATACATGGGAAGTTTTCATTTATTTCATTAAACAGTTTCTGAACCTTTCTCCATCACTTCTCCCTCTGGAATACCTAGTATTCAAACATTTGTTTGCTTAATGGTGTCCCATGCATTTTGTAGATTTCCTTCATTCTTTTTTATTCTTATTACCCCCCCCCCCCATTGGGATATTTCAAAAGATATGTCTTCAAGTTCAGTAATTCTCTCTTTTGCTTGATCTAGTCTGTTATTGAACCATTTAATTGTATTTCTTATTTCATTCATTGTATTCTTTAATTCCTTGATTTCTGTATTTTTAAAATGATATCTCTTTGTTAAATTTCTCATTCAGATTGTGAATTGTTTTCCTAATTCTGATTTCACTGAATTATTTACCTGTGTTCTCTTGCACTCATTGAGTTTTTTTAAGATTGTTATTTTGAGTACCTTTATAGGCATTTTGTAACTGCCCCTTTCTCCAACATCTGCTGCTGGAGACATTGTGTTCCTTTGGGGTCAGCATATATCCTTCCTTTTTGATGTTTCTTGTATCCATACATTGATATCTGCAGAACTAATTTAGTAGTTGCTTTTCCAAGTTTTATGGAGTGGATTATGTAGAAATGACTTTTTCCTGTCTGTGGGTCCCAGGATGTCTGTTGGATATATTGCATTGGCATTGATTTTGGTTAGACTCTGTAGCATAGTCTCCATGCAGTTTCTTTGGTTGTAATCCTCTTCAGTGATGTCTACAAGAGTTTGCACCAACACTGGCACTGTTTTTCTGGGATGGAGACTCTGGGCTTGCTGTCATTTCATACATATGCTGGCACAGAGGGCAAACCATTTGTTTGCTGGCCTCTCTGATGTGCAAAGTTGCTCCCTGGCCAGCTATCAGACCAGACTTGCGCATGCAGCTCTGAGATTGTCTCTCCAAGGGCGTGGTGTGTTGCCTGACCAGCTTATGGGGTGGAACCAAGTGAGCCTAGGTGTGGGGTGAGATTGGGATCAAGCAGTTCTGCAAATGCCCGTCAGTAGGATGGATGCCACTTGGACAGGAGCTGTCATGAGCAGGTGTAGCAGTGCTAGGTGGCTCTATGGAGGACTGCCAGAGGAGGTGAAGCAACCACCCAATCTGCTGTCAAGCAGAGAACAGGTGTGCACAGGCACAGCAGGACCCAGCATCTCTGTAGAGGACTGCTGGGTAGAGGTGGAGCTGCTGCCTGATTCCCTGTCCAGAAAGGAGCAGGCATATACCAGTATGACTGGGTCTGCCAGCTCCATGGGCAGCCACTGGGTCAGCTGTCAAGCCTAGAGCAAGCCTGCAAAGGTGCATCCATGCCTGGAAACTTTGTAGAGGCCTTCCATGGGAAGGCAAAGCTGCTGCCCAATCCTCTATCAGTCAGAGAGCATATGTACAGCAGGGCCTGGTCTCTCTGTAGAGGGCTGCTGGTTCAGCTGCCAAGCCTGAATTGAGCCTGCAAGAACACAGCAGGGTGAGTTGCTATGTAGAGACCTGCAGTGGCCAGGCAAAGCCACCACCTGATCTGCTGTCTGTCAGGCAGCAGGTATACACTGGGGCAGCAGCGCCCAGCAGCTCTGTAGAATGCTATTGGATCATCTGCTGAGCCTGGAGAAAGCCTGCAGAATGCAGCAGGGCCTAAAACTCTGTGGAGGCATACCGTGTGAATGCAAGCTGCTCACCAATTTGTTGTTGGTCAGGGAGCAAGTGTACACTGGTGCAGCAATGCCAGGCATTTCTATAGAGGGCAGTGGGATCAGCTGCCAAGCCTGGAGGAAGCCTGAAGGGATGCAGCAGGGCCCAGCAGCTCTGTAGGGGCCTGCCATGAGAAAGCAAGCTGCTGCTTGATCTGCTGTTGGTCAGGGAGTGGATGTACACTGGCCCAGCACCTCTGTAGAGGGCCATTGGATCAGTGAGCTTGGTGCAACCCTGCAAGGACTTAGCGTGGCCACTCTGAACAGGCTTTCCGTGAGAAGGAAAGCTTCTGCCCAATCTACTGTTGGTCTTGGAACTGATATACACTGGTGCAGCAGGGCCTAGCAGTCCTGTAGAGGCCTGCCATGGGAAGGTAGGATACTGTCTGCCGTCAGTCAGGGAGCAGGTGTACGGTGGTGCAGTATGGTCAATTCTGTGGAGGACCTTGGGGGGGAGGTGATGCTACCCCTGGTCTGGCTGTTGGGCTGGCATGGTCATGGGTGGGTTCAGCAGTCCCAAGCGTTGTACAGGGTGGGTGCATGCATATATGGTGGCCTACCACCTGTTGGCAGCTTACCTGCTGAGCGGATCTGCCTGCTTGCCTGAGGGGGAAGGGAGAGCCACATGGGTTCAGACACCGTGTAGTCTTTTTGTTTGGCCTGGGCTCCAGGCAGCTGGGATTATAGTCCTTCCAGCTCTTGTGTGAATGTGGTGGAATGAAGGAGGGGTGTTCAGGATGAAGAGAGTCAGCTTTCACTAGCCCCTTGGCAGGATGTACTCTGGCAGCAGATTCAGTTTCAAGATGGCACTGTGCCACAGCAGCTTAGGTCGGGAGGGGGGTTCCTGTACTTGGGCTTCTATTATGAGGCCATGTACAAACTCTCAACTACTCTCCAAAATGTGTTTGGGCCCTGTGAGGACTTGGGGGGATGGTCTTGTGGCAGGGATGCTGATGTTTCTGGGAGCAGTGGGAAACAGATAGGATTTTTCCAGCTTATCTTCTCTCTGCCTGAACTGTCTCCAGGGATTTTGTCACTCCCCTGGTGCTCTGCAGCATACTTCTTCAATTGTTCCAGCCAAAATATACTTGTTTGTTGTTTTAATCTCTTTTTGTGGGGGTGAGGGGGTGGGATGAACATCAGACAATTCTATTTGGCCATCTTGCTGTATCCTCCAAATCATTTTTTAATAGTGGAAAATTAGATAAAATAGTTATTTAAATAAAGAAATTAAAACTACATTAAGTCTGAGTAAATTATTGAGAGAATACTATGTGCCAGACACTGTACGAGGGTACTTCAAAAAGTTCATGGAAAGATTTATATTATCTTTCAATTCTTTTTTTCCAAAGCTTTCTGAAGTGCCCTCACACAGCTAGACAATAATTTATGTGTAGATAATAATTTAATACAGTATAGAATAATTCACCTAATTATTTATCAGGCAAATAATATTTACCTAATAATACAGTTGGAGAATAATTTATAAGGCTGAAAAGTTTGGTGGGAACATGATTAAAAAGGGATTAAAACCCATCAGTTTTTAATCAGTTAGGGCTCTGTTAGGAAAGCTGATCAATCAATAGTATGTGCTCAAAGATTGCTTATAGGAATAGACTGTACATGGTTGTAAGAGAATCTTGGGAGTACGTATCCAAAAACAGGAATGAGGGCATGACAAAAGTGCCATAAACTCTTAAAATTCTGACATGCGCTAACAGTTTGTAATTTACAAGATAATCTGGGAAGCCGAGTATGTCCAGCTCCCAGAGCAGGACCACAAAGGAGACCTGGGAGGAAAGTCTATGGAAACGTGTCCCTCTAAGTATTTACCAGTTCTCTAAGTTCACTGCTGCTGTTGGAAGTCAGGGAAAAGAACAAATATGAATGGGGGAAATAAGGACAAGCTGGAAACCATCGCTATGGCTGGGTGTCACCATATCCAACCACAATGTCCTTCAGAGGGGAATGGCTGTTACTTCCTTTCTTAGTTGCTGCTTTACTCTCCCCTTCCAAATCTTACACAAATTTTCCTTTGAAGGACTCTAACCTGGTGCCAACTAGGGAAAGATATTTCTTGGAAATATAGTTCCAGCTTAATCAAATTGACAGAGTAAAGACCACTACAATATCTTAATGACTCTTAAATTTTTACAATGTACACTGGAGAGTCATTAGATACACTGGGCTTGGGGAGTAACGAAATCATATATTTTGATTTAGGAAGGCAACTCTGATCATAGTGCATAGAATGTATTGCTAGGGAGAACAATGGGATGTCTTAAAAACACAAAAATCTTAAGATTTTATCTGTCTTCCCAACAAGGAACTGTGTGATTATGAACAAAGGAAAGTATAGTTAGGAAGCAGAGGAAAGGACAGATTTAAGATATAGCAGAGCTTAAAATGATGGGACACATGGTCTTTGAACTCACATGCTAGACCCCTGAATCATTTACCTTACAGGTCAGTGTTGAGATTCCCTCAGGGAAATATGAGCTACAAGACCAAATATAGAGATACCCGAAAAGTTCAATAGCCTCAAAAGGAAAATTGTGATTTGTGCAATTTATTCTATGTAAACTAAAACAGACACACTAAGTATTTTAAGATTAAAAAATAAATAGAGGGAAATAATAGCAATATATAACAAAAATAAAACATTAAGAAAATAATTTAGGTGAGATATTATGTGTGAACAATAAAATAGACCAAAAGGTACATGGAATAAATAGGAGAATAAATATATGTGTAAAAATAATTGGTTATCTAGAAATATATATTGAGGAACTCTCTCCTTATCCCTTTTGTTATCTCTATTTTTTTAAACACATTTCTTATTTGTATTTTTGTGTTCTTTATTATGCCTTTAATATTTTTTACTCTCTTTGCCTTATTGTTTATGAAATTGTTTTATCTCTTTCTTTTTTGGATTCTACCAGTTTTTATTGTATATCCTGTTTTATCTGTGGCTATCACATAATGTTTGCTGTTCTTCCTTGAGCTTTTAAAAAATTTTTAGTTGCTGTTTTTACTTTTGTAATTGCTTAATTCATAATTCAATATGAATTTCATTCATAATTCAATTTAAATATACTCCTATTTGCTTCATGTCACAATTTTTCATTCTGCTGAGGTTTTTTATTGGAAGGGTTATGCCATGATTTTACAACATTTATCTTATAGCATGACTGAATGGATGCTTATTCCTTTTCTATTATTCACATTTGGTTATGTTGGACTTTCTCGGATCAGTGATAATAGAAGCTTCCAGTGGAAGGATGAAAAGGCTAGGTCTGATTTCAAGTTTTTATGTTCAAGGTCCCCCTCTTCTGCTATAATGTTCTGTTATAATGATCTGTCCTTTTCTGTAGCCAGCATTTTGAAATAAAGTATATAAAAAACTCTATTATACACTACTACCACCAATAGTTAAAGAGCTTAAATTTATTGTGTTTATATTATTTTAGAATTAATTCTTTTAAAGAAAGAGTGGCTCATTGTTAATGTAATATTTAGAACTACTGAGTCATTAGAATTAGCATTCTAGATCTCCATGTTCTCTTAATGTATTCTCTGTTAGTTATTAAAAGGAGAAATATCAATACCTGCCAATTATTTTCCAAGAAAGTTAGAATTTCGATTCATTCAAAGATATTCAAATTGGTAAAAGAAAAAGAGAGGTGGTATAGGCAAGTGTACTTCTGGAAAAATCTGGATAGTTAAGTATATAGCAAAAATTATTTCTAAATGAAAGCACCTTAGTTATGATTAATTATGATATTTAAGGAGATAGAATAAGACACATTAAATAGGTACAATATACTGTATTTATTTAACTAAATATGTTCAAGAGTGTGTGTGGCTACATATATGTGTGTGTGCATACCAGTAACACATATATGTTGCTTATAACAAATTACACAGAACTGGGTAATATGTAAGAAAGTGAAATTAATTGCTTACAGTTTCTGAGGCTGAGAAGTCCAAAGTTGAGGGAACACATCTGGCTAAGGCTTTCTTTGATGGTGACTTCAGTGATGGTAGGTTATCACATTGTGAAAAATGGTGGAACAGAGAGAAAGACAGATTCCCCTCTCTCTTCTTTCAAAGCCCTCAGAACCATGCCTCTGACCACCATTTTTAATCCATCCACTACTGCAAAGTCCTACAATCTAATCACCCCTTCAAGACTCCACGTTTCAATTACCACAATAGGATTTCCCATCCTCTTAACAGTCACAAGGGGAGCCAAGTTTCTAATACATAAAAACTGGGGGACACAATTCAAGCTTCAATGATTTTGGGGGGACATAACTCAATCCATTACATGTAGTATGGGGTAGTAGTATATACCCTATATTACTTCTATAAGCCTATGAATATATAATTTACATTCCTGGGGCAGAGTACTAGGCTATGGGACTAGAAATTTTTTGGAATAGATTGTGAGACTCTTCAGTTTAACCTGAAATTTAATCATAATATAGATGATAAAGAATTCAAGACTACTAAAAATTATTTTCAACTTCCACTATCATTTATCTTTAATATCCTTAACTCCTTTTCTCCTTTTTTTCATGTACAGACACACACAAACTATTCATGAGAAATTTATTAAGTAAAGTAAAACATGATTTTTCACAATTTGAAAAAAGTGCATAAAGAATTGACCTGAGATTAAGTTAGCTTTTAATGGTGAAGACCCTTACTAAGTGTCTGTTTTGAATAAGATTTGGAAAGAGGATTTAGATCTTATGTCCCCTTGATGTCTATTATCCTTTTTCACATCTTGTATTTTCCATTTCTAAATTATTTGGTTTAAAAAAATCTATTTCTAAGACTCCCCAAGCATATCCTACTGTGACCCTTTTTACTCAAATTCCTCAAAAAAATTGAAGGCAGGCAAAAAACTTTAGTTCTGGTTTCTTTTTACTTCTTCCTTCCAAGAAATTGCAAGAAATAGCTCTTGTTTTATTTATAAGGCTATTGTGACAGTTAAATGTATTATCATGAACTAAGAATACACTAAAGATGAACTATTATTGTGACATTTATCTTGAGTGGAGAGAAGGGAGTGTGGAAGGCTAAAGATTACGACTTTACCATCCTTTCCCTGGGCATCCCTTCACATCAATTAAAGAGAGATGGTTTACCAGCTATAACAATATAACAACATGTCATCAAGCAAATATTTCACTATGTAATTACTGTATACATAATAATGTAGTAGTGACAATGAGAGAAATATGAAAAATAAGGGTACAGGATGAGAAGAAGCAATACTTCTCCAAACACTTTCAAGAAAATGGTACCTGCGATAATCTTGTTTGGAAGAAATATTTACTATAATCTTGTTTGGCAGAAATATTTACTATGATGGAGTCTCTGTCATGTGTAGAGAGATTGGATGAAAGAATAGTCATCAAAAGACAGTTATTTTGAGTATTTAACCTGAGTTTCATTTTAAAAAGTGAGCAGTTTCATGTGTTATAACTATCAAAAAGAACATGCACCCTAATTTTAAATAGTCTCATTAAAAATGATCTATCAGCTATGCTGTTACTCAAATGCATTACTGAGTTAACACAATTAATTTTACAACATATATAGAGCACTGACAACACTTCAGGCATAGCTAAAGCTTTAGATATAGAAATACGAAAAAAGCCATGATACTTGTCCACATGACACCAGTAATCGAGTATAAGATGCAATTTAGGTAACAAAATAGTCATGATTCAATGGGCTATCTTATATAAAGTATTGTGCAAAATGCTATGTTTTCCTAGGACAGAAAGCAATGACCGACGAGGGTAGAACTTGAAAAGTTTCAAGGAGAGGTGACTGAAATATAATCTTATTGTGAGCAAAAATTCTTCCCTAAACAAATAGATGAGATCCTTTGGAATATTTGTTTGAGAAAATTAAGATTAGATCAGCAATTTAACTTTCATTCAGAATTTTGAAACACTAACCGTCTTTAGATTCATTCTAATAAATGTCTGTTTTTTAAAAAAATAAAATCACGTAATCAGTTTTCAAGTTAAATACATAAATCTAGTGTTTCTTTTATAATAATGATAAGGCACGATTCTTAATCATCCTTCTATAAGTTAGTTACAGTTTATACTGAAAACAAAGAAAACAAGACCAAATAAAGAGATCCCCAAATAATGTGTTGTTAAATTGCAAACTAGGACTGATGCTGAATATTTGAGATTATTTTGTTTTAGTTGTTTATATTGCAACAATTTTATTACTTGGGACAGCAGTTATTTTCTATGTAGTATTTGCCATTTGAATGGGATGAAGGAAAATACACTCACTAGTTAAGGAATCCTGTTCTGGGAAAGATTCTTTCAAAAGGTGAATGTTTATGTTTAACTCGAAGGACAGTATGTTGCTAATAACTTTTATATCCTTGTATTAGATACACAGAAGACAGAAAGAGCTACAAATGTGCTTATACAATGGGTCTTTGAAATGTTTATGGAAATATTCATATTACCTTTTAGTTCCATTTTTCCACAATTTTTTTGAGGTACCCTCACATTGGTAGTATGTAAGCCTTCCTGATATACCGAACTTCAAGTGCTCACTTGAAGCACCTGTTTCAAGTATGCTATTATAAACTCTTCTTTGATTCTTGGTAAAGCTACATTTTTTAGGCAATCATGCTTATCCTAAACTATCTTGGTGGTTTCTCCTCCTCCCCATACTCCTTTCTCCCTGCTTTTCCTCTTCGTCTTCCTCATCCTTCTCCTCATCCTGTATTCAAGCAGAAAATGGATTCAGTTATTCTGCATCTAATAGCAACCAAATAGAACATATGTATATGTCATCTACATATTATATATATGAATAAATTATTAAAGATTTATAGGAAGTTGCAAAGATAGTCCTGTGTGCACGTCACAGTTGCCCCAGTGTTTACATCCTATGTGATTATAGTATAATATCACAAGCAGGGCTTGACATCTGTATAATATCTGTCTATACTTCTATATCATTTTATCACATGTGTAATTTTATGTAACCACCATCACAATCAAGATGCATAACTATTCCATCATCACAAATAATTCCTTTGTACTATTCCCTTTATATTTATACCTACTTGCTCTACAATTTGTGATCTGTGTCAACTAGTAATCCATTTTCTATCTTTATAGTTTCATAATTTCAAGAATGTTATATATGTGGAGTAAAAATGTGACCTTCTGAAATTGACTTCTCTCACACAGCATAATGTCCTTGACATTGAGCTAAATCGTTGCATGTATCAACATTTAGGTTTTTTTTAATTGCTGTATAGTATTCCACCATATAGATGTACCATAATCTGTTTAACCATTCCCTTGTTGAAGAATATCTGGGTTGTTTCTAGTTTTTGGATGTTTAGTTTTTAAAGAAAATGACAAACTCTTTTTCAGAGTGGATGTACCATTTTCCATTCCCACCAGCAATTTCCTCATGTCCTCACTAGCATTTGGTATTGTCATTACTTTTTATTTTTAGTTTTTGGTTTTTTTTTTTTTTTTAACTGCTCTGTTACATAGTCATATTGCATCATAGTTTTAATTTGTATTTCCTTAATGGTTAGTGATATTGAAGCACTTTTCCTGTGCTTATTTGTTATGCATATATTATCTTTGGTGAAATATCCTTCATGTCTTTTGTCCTTTTTAAAATTGGAGTGTTTGCTTCTTTTAATGTTAAATTTTGAATGTTCTTTATGTATCACAGACATGAGTCCTTTGTCAGATATCTGGTTTGAAACTATTAGTTCCTAGTCTATAAATAGTCTTTCACTCTTCTTTTTTGAAATTGTTTTAGCTCTTCTGGTTCCTTTAACTTACCATATAAATTCTAAAATAATATTGTCTATATCTACAAAAAATCATGCTGAGATGTTGATATGTTTTTGAGAATTGTCATCTTCACCATGATGAATTTCCGTATCTAAAAAATTGATCTTGTATATATTCTGTTTGTGCTTGAAAAGAGTGTGTATTATTTTGCTGTTGGGTGGAGTATGTTCTAGAAGTGTCAATTAGATCCTGTCAGGTGATGCTGTTTTTAGTGTTTCTAAACGGTTTCAGAATTTTTTATGCTGTTGTTTTATTGATTTCTGGGAGAGGGCTGTTCTTGTCAATTATAATTGTGAATTTGTCTATCTCCCCTTTCAGTTCTATCAGTTTTTTCCTCACATATTTGCAGCTCTGTTGATTTGTACATACACAGTAAGATTTACTATATCTTCCTCATAAAGTGAACTTTTATCATTATGTAATGTCCCTGTCTGTCCCTGACAATTTCCTTTGCTTTGAAGTTGATTTTATCTGGTACTTATATAGCTGCCTGCCCTTTCTTTTGATCAATATTTGCTTGATATATCTTTTTCCTTCATTTTACTTTAAACTTACTGAAATCACTATATTTGAAGTAAATCTCTTGTAGAAAGCAGTTAGTTATATAATATTAAAAATATATTTTGGTAAGAACACTTCACATGAGATCTACCCTCTTAAAATTCTTAGTGTACAATAAATTATGTTGACTATGGGTACAATGTTATACAGAAGATCTCTAGATCTTATTTATCTCGCTTGACTGAAACTTCATGTCTGCTGATCAGTAACTCCCCATTTCCTCCTGTCCTCAGTCCTTGGTAACCACTCCATGATTCTGTAAATTTGACTGTTTTAGATACTTTATATAAGGGGAATCATGCAATATTTGTCTTTCTGTGACTTGCTTAAGGTTATGTCCTCAAGGCTCATCCACATTGTTACATATTGCAGAATTTTCTTCTTTTTGAAGAATGGATATTATTCCATCATATGTATGTACCATATTTTCTTAATCCATTTATATGTTGATGGAAATTTAGGTTGTGTCCACATCTTCACTATTGTGAATATTCCTACAATGTACATAGGAGTTATAATATGTATTTGAGATTCTGATTTCTATTTTTTTTGGAAAATTACCTATAAGTGGGATTGCTGGATAATATGGTATTTCTATTTTTAAGTTTTTGAGGAAACTTCTTACTGTCTTCCATAGCAGATGCACCATTTTTCATTCCCACTGACAATATACAAAGGTTCCAATCTCTCCACATCTTCACCAACATTTGTTGTCTGATTGACAAGTGTGAGGTGATATATCATTGTGGTTTTGATTTGCACTTTCCAGATGAAGTGACATTGATATTCTTCCTGATAATGTAATATTGATCATTTTCCCCTACACCTTTTGGCCATTTGTATGTCTTCTTTGGAGAAATGTCTCTTCAGGTCTCTTGTTTATTTTTCTTAATTGGGTTCTTAGGTATTTTTTTTTTTTTTACTATTGATTTGTAGGAGTTCTATATATATTTTGGAGATTAAACCCTTATCAGAGAGTTATGATTTACAAATATTTTCTCCCATTCTGTAGGCCGCCTTTCACTCTGTTGATTGTTTCCTTTGCTGTGCAGAAGATTTTTAGTTTGATATACTCCCACTTGTTTATTTTTGTTTTTGTCACCTGTGCTTTTGGTGTCATATCCATGAAATCATTGCCAAGACCAATATCATGAAGATTTTACACTATGTTTTCTTCTAGGAGTTTTATAGTTTCAGGCTTTATGTTTAAGTCTTTAATCCGTTTTGAGTTGATTTTTGTGTATGGTGCAAGATAAGTTCCAAAATCATTCTTTTGTATATGGATATCTAGTTTTACCAACATATTTGTTGAAGAGACTATTCTTTCCCCATTGTGTATTCTTGGTACCCTTGTTGAAGACCAGTTGAATATATATGTGTGAATTTATTTCTGGGCTCTTTATTTTGTTCCATTGGTCTATATGTTTGTCTTTATGCCAGTTCCATACATAATGTCTTTAATTTAACTTTGCCAATCTCTGTCTTTTAATTGGTATATTTATACAATTTACATTTAATATAATTACCAGTGTGTTTGGGATTATAGCTGCCATTTAATTTTTTGTTTTTAGTTTATCTCTATTTTCATTTTTCTTTTTCCTTTCTTCCTGTGGGTTACATAAACATTTTTTGAGTTCTATTTTGGTTTATCTCTAGTGATTTTCAGTACATGCCTTTGTGTGACACTTCAGTGGTTGCTCTAGGTATTATTGTTATTATTATATATATATACATACATAACTTATCACACACTACAGGTGTCATCATATTTTCAGTTAAAAACGTTTGGAAAGCTTACTTCCCTTTATGTCCCTTTATACTATACTTGTCTTAAATATTTCTTCTATGTACATTCATAATCATATCAAATAAGAATATAAGTTTTGCTTCAACCATCAAATATAGTCTTAAAAACTCAAGAGAAGAAAAGCCTATTGTATTTTTGCTTCCTGTGTTATTTTTTCTTTCTGATGTTCCAAGGTTCTTTTTTTTAATTATTTTATTTCTGTTTAAAAAAGGTTTCTTAGCATTTATTTAGGGTAGATCTGGCAACAAATATTCTTAGCTTTCTTTCATTGCAGATTGTCTTGATTTTCCCTTCATTCATGAAGGATATTTTTATTGCATATAGAATTCTGGGTTGACCATTTTTTTTTATTTGAAAAATGTTATATTACTTCCTTCTGTCTTCCATAATTTCTGATATAAAATCTGATGTCATTTGAATCTTTTATTCCCTAGAAGTAAAGTGTCACTTCTCTCTTCTCTCTTGCTCCTTTCAACTTTTTTTCTTGTTCTTTAGTTTTCAGAAGTTTGACTATGGTGAGTTAAAATAGAATTCATTGGTTTTTTTCTGTTTGTCATTTGCTCAGTCCTTTAAATTTATTGCTTTATAGCTTTTCCCACATTTGGGAAAGTTTCGGCTACTATTTCTTAATATATTTTTCAGCCCTACCTCCTCTCCTTCTGGGGACTCTGATGACACAAATGTTTGATCTTTTGTTAAAGTTCTGTATACCTCTGAGGATCTGTTTATATATTTTTTTCTTTCTGTTGTTCTGACTGGATAATTTCTATTGTTCTGTAGTTGAGTTTACTGATTATTTCTCTGTCTTCTCTTTTCTATTGTTGAGCCCATTCACTGAGTTTAAAAATTTTTAGTTATTGTGCTTTTAGTCCTAAAATCCCCATTTGGTTAATCTTTATGCCTTCTATTTATTAGGTGAGATTTCCATATTTTGCTGTCTTTTAAAAATTTATTTCAAATGTGTTTATAATTTTTCACTGAAGAATTTTTAATAATCACTGCTTTAAAATCCTTACCAGATAATTTTCTGTGCCATTTTGTGTGTTGTTGATGTATTCTGATTATATTTGGTCATTTGAATTGAGCTCTTTCTGCTTCATGGTATGATGAGTGACTTTTGATAGAAACCTGGACATTTGAATATTTTGCAATGAGACTTTGGATCTCATTTAAATCTTGTGTTTTAGCATGCTTCCCATGATAATGCTCCAGGAGAAGAAGTGGGGCACTAACTGCCTCATTTCTGTCAGGTGTGGGTGGAAGCCCAGAATCTTTACTCAACCTTTGTTGATACTGGGTTGCTTTATGAGTTCTTTGTTATTGCTGGGCAGGGTTGTACAGTTATCCTCCCCACTAGATCTTTGCTTATACCACTCTGGCTGGCGATGACCAGGGGCACCTTGTTACTGTTCCTCACACAGCCTCCACAGACACTGCAGGAGTGGTCTGATTACTCCTCAGTGCTTGTAAAAATCTTGATTCTCCACTAGACCTGCTAATATTTTATGCCAGCTGAGAGAAGGAAGGATGCTGCATTAAAGCCTGCAAGGGTGGAAGTCTAGGCTCCCCACTGGGTCTTACCGGCATGGGTTGGCGGCTCAGGTTTTTTCCCTGGTGTTTGACTGGAATAGAATGCTTATTTACTTATTTTATTTTATATTTTTAGCATATGGAAAAAATCCATATTAATGAAAATGTTACTTATGGTATATTTTAAAGCATACAGACTTACTTATAAAAATGTAAAAGCAGTAAATAGGAACCTAGCTATTAAAAGGTTGTAAACTCTTAAGGCAACTTCAATTAACATATAAGATTATTTTTATTTTTTTCTTTGGAAAATTCTCTCTCTAATTTTTTTTATGCCACCAAACATTTAACAGTGTATATGCTTGTCAAAATTGTAAACACACATCTAGTAGATTTGTCTCTGGCATTTGTTTTTTTAATATAAAACATGAAATGTCTTTGATTAAAACATCTGCATTTGATTTTTCAAACATAAGGTTTGAGAATGTTAATTCATATGTTTTCTTTTATGGCCATTTCAATTTAATTAGATTTAGCAGATATTTATTAGGTATGTCAGTACCGTGTTGGGCACATAAGGATACAAAGGAAATACAAATTGGATTGTAAACTAGATGGAGAAATTTGACAGATAAACCTGAAAGAAATAAAATGAGAGTATTAAATTAAAAAAATAAATATAAACACTCTCTCTCAAATTGCTGCCTTATTTTTTAAAAAGTTTTCCATCTTGCTAGGTTGTCCTTTTCCTGGTATTTCAGCTGGAGAGAGATCAGGCTTTTCCTGGGGAATGTTTTTGTCTTCATCTGTTGCCACTTCTGTACCACCAGCTTCTCCAATACCCATCCTGGATTATATGACACACTAGTATGAACATTTGTGTACAGATTTTTAATGAACATAGTTTTTATTTTTCTGGAAGAAGTGCTCAAATGTTCAATTGCTGAGTCACATGGCAAGTGCACGTTTGGTTCTAAGAGTCTTTTTAAAAAGTTGGTGTCATTTTTATTCTTATTAGTTCCTTGCAGTCATAAAATTTATCTGTTTTGTTTTTCCTTTGTTACTGTAACAAATTACCACAAATTTAGTCGCTTAAAGCAACACAAACTTATTATCTTACAGTTTGAAGTATGTCTCAAGGGGCTAAAATCAAGGTGTTAGCAGGGTTGTGTTCCTTATGAAGGCTTTAGGTGAGAATCCATTTCCTTCCTTTTCTAGCTTCTAGAGGCTTCCCACATTCCTTGGCTCATGGCACCTTCCCTCTTCAAAGCCAACTATCTCATCACTCCAGCTATCTCACCATCTACTCTGCCTTCATGTCTCCTTCCTTGACTCTGATGCTCCCACCTCTCTCTTTCACATATAAGGATGCTTATGACTACATTTCACCAGCTGGATATTTCATCATAGTCTCCCCATCTCAAGATCCTTGACTTCTGGCATCTATAATCACATGTGCAAATTGATATATTATGTCTATGTAAGGTCCTAGGGATTAGGACATTAAACATCTTTGAGGAACCATTATTCTATTCTACCTACTATATACCAAGTAGTAGGTAGTAATCTTGCATTCAGAATTATATTCAAATGTATTAATATAGCAGTTCTTTTTAAAAATTTTATTAAACCTGTTGAATTAATTCTTGCAGTTTTAATAAACACATGGTAGAATTAAGCACAACACAATTTTTTAAAAGGGATAGAAATCTTGAAGGAATTAGTTTAATCAAAGCAAAATAAATACTTTCAAATTCTCTCTCTAAATCAAAGTTTAAGAGAAATAATGTTCAATAATGTTATATTTTATCCATATTCTTGAATATTTTTAGTGTGTTCTTAAGAAATGTAGATAGATTATATTACAGAAATTTCTATCCTTGTGAACCATAGACTATCTCTTGGTGATAAATTTTTACTCATTTTTTTGCATACATCATATCCCCTATTTATGAACATGAATTGGCATAGTCAATTAAGACTATAATGAACTAAATATTACACAGAATAAAATTTTCCTCTTCATTTGCTTTAATTTATTCTAGTTATAAATGCTGTTGCCTTCTTAATCACAAAATAAATCTCACTCGAGGCTCAACTATTACAGTTTATAATTAACATGAGTTATTTTATAATTATATAAATTTCAGGATATCTTTTTAATTATAATAACTTTTGCAAAAGCATTGGATCTTAGAAAATAATATACATGATTGAATTTAAACCCTCTATGTAAAATTATTAAAATTATATATCACTTTAAAAAATATTTTAATTGCACAATTTCAAAAAGTAAACATCTTAAACATATGCTTACTGTATTTAATATAAAATCTTTGCTATAACATTTAAAAATTGCCTCTTCTAAGAAAACCCATTTTTATAAATTGAAGAATGTTCTAAATGAATTTCTTTTACTTTGCATGAGTAAGAAAACTTTTGATAACTTTTTGTAATCATTAATTTTCTCTGAAATAGTTTTACTCTATAAAATCTATAAAAGAGAAGTCTTGTAAAAAATCCAATTTTAAAGAGGCTTGCAAATATCTTTTAACTTAACATTATTATGAATTTGCAAATAAATATTACTTTACACTATGATAGTAAGTACATTATGACTTACATATAGTAAGTAGTAATATCATTAGATCTAATTTGTTAGTCGTCGAATTATGTCCTCCCATGTTCATATATTGGAAGCCTAACCCTCACTTTCATAGAATATATTATTTAGGAATTTGGACTTTATAGAGGTAATTAAGTTAGAATGAGGTCATTGAGGTGTATCCTAATCCAATATAATTGGTGTTCTTATTTAAAAAAGGGAATTTTGGAGACAGGCATGCATACAGGGAGAATGTCATGTGAAATGAAGGAAGTAATCAGAGGAATGCTTCCACAAGCCAAGGAATGCCAAAGTGCCAGCAAACCATCAAAAGCTAGGGGGAGGGTGTAGAACAGATTCTTCTTACAGCCCTCAGCAAGAACCAACCTTGTTGACCCCTTGATCTCATAGTTGTAGAGACTCCATTATTGTGAGACAATAAATTTATTTGTGTAAGTTACTCAGTGTATGGTACTTTGTTATGACAGCCATAGCAAACTAACGCAATAGCTTTGACTGTGAACACCATATTTACCTTGCGAAGTCTCAAAGAGTATTTTTAGTAAGTTCTAATTATACAATATATTGCATTTGAATTTACTTTTACTTTTCTGTTGTTTAAGAAATGTGATTGAACAAGATTTGAACAAATAATTCATGGACTGGTTAGGGTAAATCTAAATAAAGGATAAATTTCTTCCTTCATATTAATTTCAAATCAATCCCAAAGCTAAATGGGCTTTTCAAATGCTACTATAATCACTCTACTTCTTTGAGATGAATCAAGAACCAAGATTACATGTCAACAATCCATATCATCTTTGTACTTATTTCTTATTATGAAACAAACAAAAAGATGACACAATAATGAGATATAGGGTGCTACAAGGGATGTAAAATTTTATAATCACTTTGGTAAACTCTCTGCAGGTTCTTATTCTTATAAAGTTAAACATATTCCTACTACATAACCCACACATTCCACTCCTAGGTATTTATTTAAGAAAAAATGAAAACATATCTACACAGCGATTTGCTCATAAATATTTAGAGTAGCTTTATTCACAATTGCTCAAACACTGAAATAACCCATATGTCTAGCAATAAGTTCATGGATAGACAAATGTGGTGTATCCATATGAAAAAAATGCTATTCGAGGATAAAAAGGAATAAACTATTTGCAACCTGGATGAATTAAAAAAACTGTGAAAAAACAGTTAAACACTAAAGATCACATAATATATTATTCCATTTATATAAAATTCTAGAAAAAGCAAAACTCTGGTGACAGAAAACAGATAAAGGTTGGCCAAGGTCCAAGTGTGGATGGAAGTGATTCACTGCAAAGAAGCACCAGGGAAATTTTGACGTTTTGCAAATATTTTATATCTTGATTATTCTTGTCATTTGACTGAAGTCATTTTGCATAATTTATCTAACTGTATAATCTAAATTCATAAAATTTGTCATGTATAAAATAAACCTGATTCCAAAAAAACATTATAATAAAAACTATGAAATAATTTAATTTTACATCTTTCAAAGAGTAGGTGTTATTTTCCAATGTCTAAATGCACTAAGTAATTTGTTCTCTGTTTTAAAATATTAAAAACATAGGTTTTAAATTCAGACATGCAGGGTTTGATATCTTTGTTGTTTACCAGGAATATGATCTTTAGAATCAGGGGAGCCATCACAAATTCATTTAATTTATTTTATTATTATTTATAAACTCTTTTTTTGTTCCAATTCCTCTGCCAGGCTCCAGGAAAAGAGAGGTCAGAAAGAAGGCTTGGTTCTTGTCTTGGTAGATCTTATAGTCTAGAAGAGAAGGCAGATATTAAACAAAATCTGTACCTACAATGATGGAAAACCTACAAAAGGGGAATAAGAGTAAAGGAGAACTAATGCATTAATCTGGGCATAAGGCTCTAGTGTCAAGGAAAGCATCCCTAAGGAACTAATGTTTCAAATGCAACCTGAGGAAAAAAATAGAAATTGAGCAATAAACAGGAGGCAGAGTGATTCTGGCATAGGAAAAAGTTCATGGAATCACCTTAAAGTATTCATAAAACCAAAGGAAGTGCTGAATAGTTAGAACGAGAGGAGCTTACGGAGGGTGACATAAGACTAGAGAGATGCAGCACTCTTCACAATAGCCAAGAGCTGGAATCAACCCAAATGTCCATCATTGGATGAGTGGATACGGAAAATGTGGTATATCTACACAATGGAATACTACTCAGCTATAAAAACGAATGAAATACTGCCATTTGCAACAACATGGATGGACCTTGAGAGAATAATATTGAGTGAAACGAGTCAGGCAGAGAAAAAGAAATTCCACATGTTCTCACTCATTGGTGGGAGCTAAAAAAAAAACAAACAAATTAATTCACCCACATACACACACACACAAAAAAAAAACCTGGGGGGGGGGGGGGGGGGGGGAAGAAGATATAACAACTATACTTTCATGAAGTTGTTACAACAAGCAAACGGAAAGGACATTCTTGGCGGGGAGGGGAGAGAGGGAGGAGGGAGGGAGGTGTCGGTGATGGGCCATGATAATCATATACAGTGTATATTGACAAAATAAAAATTTAACAACAACAACAAAAAAAGACTGGAGAGATGAACAGAGGCCAAATCCCAAAGGGTCTTAATGGATTAATTTTTAAGAGTCAAATAGGGTGATACTAATATTTAAGTCAATTTATGATTGCCTTGGATAACTTGCTTGTAAGTCAAGTTAACTAATGTTGTCATTGCCAATTGTGGTAATTATTTTATATACCTGTAAACTCTAACTCAACTGAAATTTGTACCTTTCTTCATGGTGCTTTTTTGGTAATTCTTTACTTCTTTCAATCCTTTTAAGATACCGTATTAGGATATCAGGGAAATAGGTTATATTCTGTACAATGTTTATTCAGGGAACATTAAATTTTAGCAATTTCACCTCCTTGTTATTTTTCCAGATATCTGACATTTTCATTTTAAGACAGTGCTAATTAATGTAGCTTTCCGTCTATAAAATGCCAAAATGCCATATTTGTCAAAGTTGTTCTTGACTTTTCTCACCTCTGACATATCACTTCCACACTTTGGTTGCTACTATGTTTATATTTTTGGTTTTTCAGATTGATATTTTAATAGGAAGAGAAACAAAATAAGCTAAATGAGTTACATATACTTTTGTTGCTATTTGCATAAATGCCAAGTCCATAAATCTCCCACCTACCACAGAACCCACACCTCTGTGACAGTAAGGAGTAGTCAGCTGACTTGGTGAGTTTTTCTAAAGCTCAGATTCTATGACTTCCTATTTCTAGTTTATTGTTATTTTCTTTGAAGTCATTATTTGCTATTAATTTTGTGCCTTAGCACCAGAAAAACTTTAAAAACATTTTTATTCCATAAATATTTATAAGAAAACCAACCATATAAATGTGTATTAGTCTGGTTCTGTTGCTCTTGACATAAATGCCTGAAACTGGGTAATTTATAAAGAAAATGGAACTTTTTACTTTGGTTTCAGAGGCTGGGAGGTCCAAAGTCCAGGAGACACATCTGGTGAATGCCTCTTCCTGGTTGTAACTACACAACAAAGCAGGGTGTCACATAGTAGATGGCAGAAGCAGAGAGAGAGACTAACCTCCTCACTTGCTCTCCTTTTAAAGCCCTCAGAAGCACGCCCATGACCACCATTAAACCATCAATGGATTAATCCATTTACTAGGGCAAGGTCCTCACAATCTATTCACCTCTTCAAGGCCCCACCTTTCAAGCACTGTAATAGGACTTCCTACCTTAAACAGTCATAGTGAAGACTATGTGTTAATGAATTTGGGGGACATTCAACCTACAGCAAATGGAAAGGTAAGAAATGAAGCAACTACCTGTATAATCCTGACCCCAAATCCTCTTTTACCTAAAATATAATATCTTATTAAATCGAAACTATTTTGAGGTTATGAGGTAGTACGATAACCTCTGTTTTTTCTTTTTTACTACTGTATAAATATTCCTTAAAAATCTGTCCTTGTAGTCCATGTGTTTGAACTTATCTACATAGAGATAAAGAGATCTAATTAAAAGCAATGATAGCAATAGTTACACTTTTTGGTTGATAGCTGGACATATGTTGGTTTTGAAGATGAAATTTTATGTTAATCTGGCTCAGAACTGTGCTTTGTTTCATGTTTACTGTATCTGTGTTGCCTCGAGGCTTTACATTTTTCTGGAGTCTTTGTTTTTATCTCCCTTGTTGATTTCAGGCTTCCCTGAGTACTTCTCCTTAGTGGGATTCTGCCTCTGCAGGTCTTTCAGCTGTAAGTACTGATGGTATAATGGTGAGGTGTGGTGGAGCAGAAGCTTTCTATAATCCTGTGATTAAATCTGTCTTTTAGCCAGGTCTGTCCCTGGTCTTTTACAAGTATTTCTCAGCTTTTACTTCCACAGAAAGCCTGGAAGGGTCAAGAGAGTGATAAATATTCTTCCCCTATTGGGATAAAGTTCTGTTAAGTCTTTTCCCCTGGAAGTAAACCTTTGTTATGGAGGATGATATGGGTGTATTTTAAAATTTCCCCCCCCCCTTGGCAATGGCTTGAGAGGATCTTTCCTTGCTCTTCACCATGAGAACCTTGTATGGTTCTTGTATGCATTGGAAATAAAGCACTGTATTAAAGATGAGGAACACATCATCATCCCTCTGTTACTGTTGTTGTAGCTTTTGGTTTGATTAACTTTATATGCAAATTACGCAACAAATTAAAATGTTTTTCAAACTCCATAAAATGAATAATGAATAAAATATATTTTAATCTGCTTTAGAACCACAGTTATAATTACCCTTTGCTTATCTGCAGTTTACATTTATAAAAATGTAGATAGTAGCAGACATCAGAAAAATCCATGATAATGCAGTATATTGAACATTTTATTGCTTTTCTGTTGCTTGTTAAATATCAAAAATATTATTTATAAACTCACAAGCTTAGAAACATCCTTTTGAGTGTTTCAAATATAGTTTCTGCAGTTTCTAGTTTTAGCTCTGTCACATGAAGATCTTGAAAGTTCTCACACACATCCTTACAATAAGAAAAAACTGAACAAATTCAGTGAACTTTTCTGGACCCATAAGAGGACTGAAGTCACAGGGCAGATATCACCCCAAAATCTGGGACAGGTAAATCCAGAATCTCAGCATACATCTCCTTACCTAAACTCTTTGAAGACTTAAACTCACATAAACACTTACAAGGCAATTTTGATGAATTGCTGGATGCTAAGTGATGATATATGTCTCAGTCTGAGGCTGAAGGTCTGAGAAACTGAGGGGCTGCTGGTGCAAAGCCTGAAGTTCAATGATGGAGAAAGTAGTTCTGATGTTCAAGGGTGCGAGAAGAATGGTGTTCTGGCTCCAAAAGAGAGAGAGGGAGAGAATTCACCTTTCCTCTGCCTTTTTATTTTATCTGGGCCTCAACTGACTGAATGTTGCCTGCCCACATTAGGTGAGGGCAGATACTCCCCACTCAGACACACCCAGAAATAATGCTCTATCAGCCATTTGTGTATTCCCAATCCAGTCAGATTGACATCTAAAATTAACCATCATAAATTCACTCCTTGTCAACGTGGCCCCCATAGGCATCTTCTTACGTAATTGCCAAATAAAGAGAGTAGCATGGTCATCATTCCACCAAACATGATACATATCTTTTGTATAACTGAAAATGCAGTAACTCCTTCCCCAGAAGAGGAGGTAAAATCTTCGATTGATGTTTATTCTTGTTCCTGATATCCCATAACTTAAATACTATGATGCAAAATTAATGATACTTAAATACTATGATAGAATATGTTATATTACATAAGGGGATAAGGAAGGAAAGAAAAAAAAGCTCTACACACAAATATTTATAGCAAAATAAGGAGGAAATACATGTGACAATTACAGTCCTCATTTCTGTAACTGGTCATGAGGTCACAGATGTCATTTATAACTACATTTTACCACTATCCACTTTGTATTCCCTTTGCTTTCAGCAAATACCTCAGCTGGTTGTGGTTCTTTTCCTGGTAGGGTGACCCAAACCCTCATTTCTAGAGGGTCTGGACCACTACTAGTCCTGTAGGACTCTGTTGCTATAGTTTTCAATTGACCTCAATCACAGGGCATGATAATACTAACAGACACACTAAGAGGTCCCCTGTTTTCCAAATATTAACATTAAAAATAAATATGCTAATGTATTTGTGCCTTTGTTTCAGGAAGGGGAAAATTTGCAAATTAACTTTTTCTAGAGAAAAAGTATTTTCACAGAAAGGTTGGAAAGAATCATTACAATGTTTTCTTGTAATCAAGGAGGTGTATATACTCTTTAGACTGTATTTATGTCCACAGAGCAAGTTACTGAGTTATTTCTCGTAATTACTTCACTGTTCAAATAGATCAAGCTCTCAATCCTATCAGATAGTTGAAATAACATTGTAATTCAATTTTTTAAAAAACTAGCTTTGCTGAGAAAAGACTGATATAGATAAACTAAGTACTTTTCCTATAGCCAAAAGAAAATGTGATTTATAAGCTCTGAAATATTCAACAGCAGTGTTTTATTTCAAAATTATCCCAGTGATTTTTTAAATTTTACAGTTTTATAGTAAAGAAGGACATTAGAGATTATGTACTTTTTTCTTTCCATTTTTTTAAGTGAAAATTCTTTTCATGGAGGTGAAGTCACTTACCCCAAACATCTAATTTGTTAATGGCTTATCTGTGACCAGAGTCTCCACCTTCTAGTATTGTTATTTCCATCATTGAGGCATATTAATGTAGTTAGAAGAGCAGCACTAAACATTGTGGGGAAACCTAATATGTTAAAGATTTTGCAAAAACAATAGTTTACTCAATTACTATATGTCTTCAGTGTTTGTGAAAACCCTTTACTATCACATAAACTTCTGCTATTGATTGAAGACCATTGCATTTTACAATACAGCTTTTTGATATGTGTTATATGTATAAAATTCCACACAAGTATGAAGTCTGCAAGTACATTAACTTGCATTTTAAATTTTAAAAATACTTTTCATTTACATTTTAAATTTAAAAAAATATTTTATAAGGTAGATCTTTTAAATTCTATTTTCTATCTTTGTGTTCATTCATTTATCAACAATTATTATTGTTATATGCAATATCGAGATAAAATAACTAGACAGATATACTGATAAATAAGATGACCATTGCCTCCCAGAATTTTCAGTCTATTTTTCCTAAGTTAGATACGATGTTGTATCAGTTTCCTATGGCTGTTGTGACAAATTATCACAATCTTAAAAACAGAATTGTTTTCTCTCACCATTCTTTAGAAGTCCAAAATTAGATTACTGGAGCTAGAATCAAGGTCTCGGCAGGGCTGCATTTCCTCTGGAAACTCTAGGACATAATTCATTCCTTAAATATTTCTTTTTTTCTGGTGGCTGCCAGTATTCCTTTGCTTGTGGCCTCATCACTACAATCTCTGTCACGGAGGTCATATTGCCTTCTCCTCTTCTGTCTGTAAAATCTCCCTCTGCCTTTCTATTATAAGGACACTAATGATTCCATTTAGGGCCCAATGGATAATTCATGATAATTTTCCCATCTCAACATTCTTAATTACGTCTGCAAACTCTCTTTTATCATACCAGATAACATCCACAGGTTCTGGCTATTAGGACCTGTATATCTTTGGAGGCCATTATTCAGCCTATCACAATATTCAAATATTAATCTAATTTTTAATTGCTGGGATAAACCCTACAATTTAAAAAATTTAAATTAAAAAATTACAATTTTCGTATCTATGGTCATGAAGGATATTGGTCTGAAGTTTTGCTTCAAGTTTTTTCCTTGTTTGGTATGAATAATGCTGGTTTCATAGAATGTTATGGGAGACTTTATGTAGAATTGGTTTGATTTCCTTATTAAATGTTGGCTGGGCAGAATGTACCAGTGCAGAATCTGAGCCTTAAGATTTCTTTGTGGAAAAGTTTTAAACTACAAATTCAATAAATCTAATACATATAGGTTTATTAAGATTATTTCTTCTTAAACGAGCTTTGTAAATTGTGTATTATAAGGAGTTTGCCTATTCTTTCTATGTTTTTAAAGTTATTATCATAATAGTGTTCTTAATATTCCCTTTATTATAACAGGTAAAAAATGGAGTGAATACATGTATTTTATCTATTAGAAATTTGTATTTTTTCTCAAATCAGAGAAATCTGATTTGTTTGACTAGAAGTGTATCACTTTTATTGATGTGTTCGAAGAACCAGCTTTGATTCCACTGATTTTTCTCTATTTCTTTTCTGGTTTTTATTCATCAATTTCCATTGTGATCTTTGTTATTCTACATCTTTCATTTAAATTGGGTTTAATTTGCTCTTCTTTTCATTTTCTTTTTGTGTGTGTGTGTGTGTATGTGATGGAAGCTGAGGTCAGTAATTTGAAAGCTTCCTTTTTAATATAGGTGTTTATTGCATCCTATTCCCCAAGTAGGTTTTAGCTACATCATTGAATTTTCGAGTTCTTCTGTTTTTATTTCCATTCAGCTCAAAACACTTTCTGATTTTCCTTTTGATTTTTTCTTTGACCTATGGGTTATTTAGAACTGTATTATTTTATTTTCAAATATTTGAGAGACATATTAGTTTCCTAGGGCTGCCATAACAAAGTATCATAAATGAGTAGCTTAAAGCAACAGAAACTCATTTTCTCCCTATTACGGAGTCTAGAAATCTGAAATTAAAGTGTCAGCAGGGCTATGCTTTCTTGCCTGGCTTCTGGTGGGAGCTGGAAGGTCTTGGCATTCCTTGGCTATATCACTTCAGTCTCTCTCTGTCAGCACATGGTGTTCTCTCTGTGTGTTTCTGCCTCTATGTCTTTTCTCCTCTTCTTACAAGGACACCAGTCATAATGAGTTAAGTCCCCTTCCCCCACTTCAGTATAACCTCATCTTTAGTTAATAAATTAGATCTTTAACAACACTATTTCCTAATAAGGTCAAGTTCTGAGGTTCTGGGAAGTACAAGAATTTGGTGAGACACTAGTCAACCCAATGTAGGAAATATTCCAGATATCTTTCTGTTTCTAATTTTCTAATCATTCATATTTCTAATTTACTTCCATTATTTCATACTTTGTATGACCTGAATCCTTTTAAATGAACTGGTACTGTTCCTGTGTGGAGTTTCCTATGGCTTTCAATTAGGTCAAGTTGATTGACAGCGTTGTTCAAGGTTTTCATATAATTACTGACTTTCTATTGTTTCTATTCTTTACAGTGAGAGGAATTTTAAAAAATCTAAAAGAATTGGGCCGGCCCGGTGGCTCACTGGATAGTGCGCCGCTTGAGAAGCGCAGCGGCGCTCCCGCCCGAGGGTTCGGATCCCACATACAGACCGGTTCCCGCTCACTGGCTGAGCGAGGCGCGGGAGCAACACCGAGGCTTGCGATCCCGTTGCCGGTCCCCGGTCCGGTACGGGGGCAACACTGAGGGTTGCGATCCGTTGCCGGACACGGAAAAAAGACAAAAGACAAAAAAAAAAAAAAAAAAAAAAAAAAAAAAAAA
>NW_007726133.1:834949-861554 GCF_000696425.1 Galeopterus variegatus | reverse complement strand
AAAAAAAAAAAAAAAAAAAAAAAAAAAAAAAAAAAAAAAAAAAAAAAAATCTAAAAGAATACATTTTTGGAATTTTTGATTTCTTCTTGAAGCCCTATCAGTTTTTCTTCATATATATTTATGTCCTGCTATTAATTTCATAAACATTTAGGAAAAGAGGATAAAAATTATGGCTGATTGCTTGAAATAACAAAGGAAATAAGAAGATAATGAAATGACATCTTCTCCTGTTGAAAGTGAGTAATAACAACAACACAGAATTTTGTAGATGGCAAAAGAAATTATTGAAAATAAAGAGAAAAAGCAAAAGTTGATAGCTGAGATAATTTGTTGTCAATACACACAAGTAACTAAAAATGCTAAAATACATTCTTCAGGAAAGAAAGAAATGATACACTAGAAATTCAGACCTCCATGAGAAATACTATAATACTTGAGGGAGCCCTATTGTAAATCTCTAGTGCGCACACACACACACACACACACACAAACTCACACACATACACACACCTAGAAAGAGATACCTAAAAACTGAATAGAAACAATAAAATGAAATACTAAAAACACTCCACTGCACCAAAGAAAGCAGACAAGAAGAAATAAACTATAAAGAAATAATGGGATGAGTAGAAAACACAAAGTAGGTAGACTTAAACACAAACATAGACAGCAACATTATTTATAAATGGATTAAGGATACATATTAAAGAGAAGTAGTCACAGACTAAAGCAAAATTAAAACACATATGCATGTTGTTTACAAAATATCACGTCAAATATGAATACATGGGAAAGGGGATGTTAGTCAACCATTAAATTTTCTTTGTTTTAGCCCATTGCATCCATATTTTCCTGTACATTAATTAACATGTTTACATTAGTTATTTTTAAGTACAGTACTGCTAAGTCAAACATCTGGATTGTCTGTAGTTGCATATCTATAAACATATTTTTAATGAGTTATATTTTTCTACTTCTTTGCAGGTCTAGTATTTTTCGTTTGTATATTACATATCCTTGGCATTATATTCTAGTCACTCTAGATTTATTTTTTAATCTTACTCTGCAGAGTGTCAAGTTTTCTTCTAGCAAGCAGTTATAGCAGATTAAACTGATCTTTTGTCAGTTGATTTTAGGCATTGTTGTAAAAGATTTATTTCAGTTTTGTCCTTAGCCTTATGGTATAGTAATCAACCCTGATACATAGTTTTCTCTCCTACGACATGGGTTATCTTGGATTTTGCTGATGGATTGAGGTTTTGTCCAAGCACCTCTAACTTGGTAGTACTTACACTCTAAATTATTTTCTTGATCTCTATAGTTGATATACAGATCTTTTAACCTTCTAATTATTGCTTTCTGATGGGTTTCTTGGAGTATCATTCTGTACTCATCCATTGTTTAATATTTTACCACAGTTTAGAAATTTTGTACATGCACATTTTGGGAAGGCTGTTTCTGTGTTTCCTTCCATTCTGGAATATCCCTATCAATTCACCACTGCTCTGGCAGCTCCATATTCCAGTCTCTCATTTTTCAACATGAGAAGATTTACTTGTGCTGCTGGGACCCTTTTCCTCAAACTATATGAACTAGGGAGTTCCCTCTGTGAAAAGACACATAAATACAAAGTTTACTTAATTTACTTCCCTTTTTTCAAACATTGTCTTCCATCCAGCATCTGTCTGGTTGTAGTGGCTCATTAGTGTCAAGTATATATAATCTAGTATTTACAGTTTATAATTGCGTTGACAAAGAGTTCTTCTGATATAAACTATCTCATCATTGTTAGAAATGGAATGCCAAAAGTTCAATTTTTATTTTAGATTTTTTATCATGTGGAATAATACTTTTGTTATTTTGAAATTAGCAATAAAAATGTATAAATCTTTAAAGACTCAAGTGAGTTATTTTATGCAAATAACTAGCGATCATAATAGAAAAAATCAGGATAAAATTATAATCAATAAAATTAATCATATTAATGCTTATTTATCATTTTTGCTCAGTGCCTTAGGTTACCAAATGTATGCATTACTTTGTCTTTTCCTATTACCTTCCAGGATATTTGTTAATATCTCTAGTTTATAGATAATAAAAGGAGGATGATGAAATTAATCTACCTGTACAAGATCATCTATTAGGTTGCAGAATTATGATCTCAAGCTGTGTTTTATAATTCTAAATTCAATTTGTACGCTCTAATATCAAAGACTAGAATAATCTCTCATGAACTGGGTTGTTAACCTTACTTAAAACAAAACATGAATATGACTGATAAGAGGAAGATACACAGAATATATTGAATTAGAAAAAATGGATGTATAAAAAATTTTTATATTACTTACAAATTCTCATTTCCCATATTACAAATAGGGAGCATTATTTACTTATAAGTAATTGCTGCCCGGACCTGAATCTTGATTTTGAGCCTACTATTTTTTTCTAGATTTTGGGATATCAGATACTCAGAGATTGGAAAAATTTATTAAAACTCTCTTTTTTCTCTTCCCAAGGATTTTGAAGCCCCGACAAAAAAAGCTCTCACTTTTCAACTCCAGAAGAAGTCTTTTGTCCATGATTTTGTCCCTCTACCTTGAGTCCTTCTATACATTTCTGCTCTTTGTTCAGGAAGCACTAACCAGTGTGATTGATCCAAGCATCTTAGAAAATTACATTATCTATCGCAGCACTCCCACCACCCCACCCCACACATGTAATCTCCACCTCTATGCAGCATCCTAGGAAGTCAAATACTTTTTGCATGCTAGTCCGCCAGTTCACTAATTGTGGTCCTTTAGACCCTTTCAGAGGATCTGTGATGTCGAATTTATTTTCAAAATAATTCTAAAAAGCTACGTGACTTTTTCACTCTCATTCCCTCATTTGTTAAACAGATTTTCAAAAAAAAATATATATATATATATAACGATGTACTCTATTTGCTATGTTTTCTGGTTTTGAAAAATATATTTCTCATAAAATGTCAATTATACTAAACTAAAGATTTTATTGTTGTTATTTTAAATGAAGTAAAAATATTTATTAAACGATCAGTTTAAATACTAATATGGTAAATATTTTCAGACATGACTGATGTCACACAAAGTTCATTGACTTCTCTAAAAATTTTTAAGAATGTAAAGAGGGGCCTGACACCAAATGTTTAAGAATATGAAGAGGAAGGAGGCTGAGAATCACTGCTCTAAACCCTTTAAAAATGAGAAGTTGCTTTCTTAAGCAGATTTTATTTTCTCTCCTCAGAGAACAGACATCCAAGAAAAGCAGGCCAAGACAGAAAGAAATATGTGGAGACCCATAATATACGCCCATATAAACAACACACACACACACACACACACACACACACACACACACACACACACACACACACACATTAACGCATACAGTTTTAAAAGTCACTTCAAAACAATATTGATTTATTAGTGTTAAAACCATCTTCTGTAAGTAATGCTTCACCTCAATTACCTTCTTTAATAATTCAGATATTATTACTGCAGCACTGAGATCTGCTGAGGCAGAGTCTCCCACAAATTATGTTATCCAGAGTTAGAGCTGTTCAAATTTTTGACCAGTGCTTAATGGCTTGAAGTATGATAAATTTTGTATTTTCCTTTTTTTCCCCCTTATTTGTTTTCACAGGACATAGGAAAATCATGGGTGACCTTTAGGAGTATTCACAAATAATTTTTAGCATATGAAAGCTTATATGTGGAGTCTAACCTCACACCCATATCCTGAGATATTATGTTAAAAGCCTTAAATACCAATTGTTCTCTTATTGTATATGTGAAGGAAGATGATTATTGTTTTCCTGCAGTGGTAGGAAGAATAATACCCCTCTCCTCCAAAGATGTTCACTTCCTAATCCCTGAAACCTATGAATATGTTACCTTACATGGCAAAATGGACTTTGCAGATGTGGTTAAAGTTAAAGATCTTGAAATGGAGAAATTAGCCTGGATTATCCAGGTGGGCCCAATGGAATCACAGGAGTCTTAAATCTTTCCCACCTGTGGTCAGAGAAAGAGCTGTGATGACAGATGCAGGGTCAGAGAGAAGCCACATTGCTGACTTTGAAGATGGAGAAAGGGACCCATGAATCAAGGCATGTGCACTCTAGAATCCTCTAGCAGTTAGAAAAAGCAGGGACACAGATTCTTCCTTATAACCACCAGAAGTAATGCAGCCCTGGTGACACCTCAATTTTATTCTTGTGAGACCCATACCAGACTTCTGACTTAAGAACTATGAGATCATAAATTTATGTGGTTTTAAGCCACTAAATTTGTGATAATTTATTATTGCAACAGTAGAAACTAATTTACTTGCTCAAGATTTTCAAGAACAGCATTACCTAGGCATGTAAAATCTTGCATATTTAATATTTTCTTTTGAAAATATAAAAGATGAATATATTTGATGCCGTGGATGTTTAATAAACATTTTGCTATGTTGAAGAGAAGTCATTTGTTGAGTTACTCAGTATTTTACCTTTTGCAAGTTCCAGAGAAAATTCTAAATAATTATTACTTATTGCATTATTACTAAAAAGTTCTTAAGACACATGCATTTTAATTTAATGATATACTAAAAGTTTGCATATGCTTTTCAGTGATGAACTCTGTCATCATGGTTTTCAAATAAAACTGGATAGACAGAATCTCTGATAAAAACTAAAGGACAGAAAGGTATTAGGAATTTCAACTTTCATATTCTTTAGATACTTTACCTCAACCTATCTGAAGTTTAACTTATAATTTTTATCCCCCAAATACTCTTTAACATTTTAATAATATTTAAAAATACTTGATATTTTCTGGATTTTAGTTGTCAATGTAAAAACAAAACAAAACAGGGTATCATCTTTAACTCCTCCTCTCTCTTAAATCTCACTTTTGATTACTTAAAAGTGTTTTTAGTTCTATTTCCTAAACATTTTTTCAAAATTCCACGTCTCTCTCCTTCCCTACTGCCTTGCCTTTGGCTGGACCACTTAAGTTATTGTCACAGTTTCCTTCTTAAACTGTAAGCCCCAAGTGTTGCCTTCCTCTGATTCATCCTGTACATCAGGAAAATGATATCTTTCGTAAGAACAGAGGTGGCTCTAAGAGAAGATGTAGATAGGGTTGATGTAGGGTTAGAAGTGTTTTGATGATGAAAGGGCTTGGTGTATTGCTGTATTTGTAGTGTACAGTTAATGAGATTGAGAAGATATATTTTCTACAGTGAGTGGAGGGACACTATTTAAACCAATGGAGAGTGCTAAATTTCTCTAAGACACCAGTAGGAACAATTTTGGCTAAGAAATTTACCTGAAATAATCACTTCTGATTAAAGGCCTTCTGTGCTCCCTTATTATTCTCTGTATTATCCTATAGCCATCAGAAATGGAGACTTCAGAGTCAAGTTGCTTTCATTTAAACACAATTAAGAAAGTTTAATATTGATCAAACTTAATTTTATGACTGTAAAATTTGTACCTCCTGCAAGCAGCTGGATTATTTTAAAATATTGAAATCAGTTATTGTAAATTTATGTGCATACTAAACTTTTGATACTGATATGCCGATATGCTCATGTAGAGATGTGTAAACAGTAGTAATTATCCAAATTCCAAAGTGGCCAAATAGATGAGACAACAGCAGTAAATCAGGATATTGGCTATCATGATTCAAATGACGAATCATCAAATTCAAGTCACATAAGGAGAGGGGAGATGTTAGATTAGGTCTTATGGATGGACAGACAGTGAGCAAGTCATTGGAACGGAGGTCCTAATTAGGTTGTTGACAAAGTTGTAGAGAAAGGAAGAGGGAGGGTCAGGGAATAGGAAAGTTTGGATTGGTGATCTGGAAGGTAAAATAGTTTCATATGATGATATAAAGGATGCTGAGTGTAACTATGAGAAATTGTGTTATCCAGTTGGAAGGGAACAGATGGATACTTAGCAATCTATTATATAAAGGAGGTTAGGAAATATCAAGGAAAAATGATTGTATGGCGTATACTTTAAATATATTAAATTATTTCTCTACTCACCCATTGACCATTTCTCATGTAAGCTCTATCTGCATATACTAAAACATGTAGATAATTCAGTAGTCTGCATTTTAATCAGTCAATTCAGGTTATATATTATCAAATAAATGTTATATAAAAATTACATTAAAAGTAAGGTTAAATAAAATACAAATGAGGAAATTATACCCCTTCTTTACTGGCCATAGTCCGTTTATCTAGTTTTGTTGTCATTATTTCCTTTTATCAGTATCCAAAATTTGGCTATGGCATTAATTGATTTTGGAAACATGAAAGATGACTTCAATTATTAACAGAAGTGTGGTAAGTGTATTAAGCAGACTTGATACCCTAGTCAACATAACAAGAATATGAGAAAAGATACTTTTCCATTAGGAATTTATAATCTACAGCAGGTAGAAGAGATTGGGTGTTTTTTGGTTTACGATAAAACATGATATACTCCATACATGATATGAATGGAAATAGGGCTGGAAGCACAGAGCAGGGAGTTTATAACTCCACCTTGAGGAATTAGGACAAGGTTTAAAGAAAAAGTTGACATTTTATGAATCTCCATGATTGAGTGGAAAATTTACATACGTAAAAAAAAAAGCGTTGGATGGAGATTTAACTTCTCAAAAGAAAAATCACCTTCATAAATGACCTGACACCAAGCAGCTAGGAGTTCAGGGGGAACTCCATCCTAATGTAGTCTGAACTTGAGTGGTCAGGATTTGTATTAATCAGGGGTCTCCAGAGGAACAGAACCAACAGGATGTCTGGTGTGCAGTGTGTGTGTGTGTGTGTGTGTGTGTGTGTGTGTGTGTACACAGAGAAAGGAGAGAGAGAGAGAGAGAGAGAGAGAGAGAGATTTTAAGAAATTGGCTCATGCAATTGTGGAGGCTTGGCAAGTCCACAAGCTGATGGGGTAGTCTAGCAGGCTGGAGACTCAGGGAAGAGCTGCAGTTCAAGTACAAAGGCAGTCAGTGGGCTTCTTGCTCAGGAGAGGTCAATCTTTGTTCTGTCAAGGCCTTCAGTTGATTGGATGGGGCTCACCCACATTATGGAAAGTAATCTGCTTTACTCAAAATGCAGCAATTCGAATGTCAATCTCATCCAAAAAACATCTTCACAGAAACATCCAGAAAAATGCCTGAACAAATATCTGGGCAGCATAGTCTGGCCAAATTAACATATAAAATTAACTATCACAGGGCTGAAGCTGTAAAGATTGATTAAAAACATATTCTTATGATCTTTTCATGCTGACTCAAGGGTGTGAATTTATCTTTGTGTTTCTTTCACCTCACTTAACAATACACTAATAGCAGTCAAATAAGGATCTATGCTTCAGTCCCTGTAACACTTGTCAGTGTGTGTGTGCATGTATGTTCATAGGGCATGCTTATGTGTGGGAGATTGGTTTTACTGGAATTAGTGATCTGGGATTTTATAGCCCTCAAATTCTCCCTAGATCCAGACTATGCTATGGGGGGAGGGGAAGTAAGTTTTCCTAGAGAAACACCTATCTTATAATAGTTGCAAAGTAAAATGAAACTTGGAAATTCAGCTGTTTTCTAGTGTCTGTACGAAGGTGATAGAGCAGGCTTTAGAGAAAGTGAATGAAAAAGAATTTTTGCATAGGACTGACATTATGTTTTAGGGACAGATACTCAGTTACTCAGTCACTCCTCCTTTTTTTCAGAATTCTGCCTGGCAAGTTATACCCCCAAGACCAAAGTCAGATAAAAAAAAATATATATATATATATAATTATAATATATTATTATTAAATTTATATATATAATTATAATATATTATATATATAATTTAGTTAATCAGTGAATGTAGTCAATAACCCTCCTCAAATGCACTACTTCTGCTAAAGTGCTTTGAAGAATGTAGCTTAGATCTAAGTTCTAAAGTAAATTTTCCTATATTCATCTAATTTGAAAAGAACCAGGCCAGGCCAGGCGAGCCACATACATGTCCTAATTTTATCCACTCAGACATGATTAGAGAAACTGGAATGGAGTGAACAAGTCGTTCATTTTATCTGAGTAACCCGTCTACTGGTTAATGAAGCCTACTAAAGTTTATCTCTGACCAACCATTTTAGCTACTACACTTTACTTGGGTATGAATATGGGAGGGAAGTTGAGAGAGAAACTGAAGGAGAGTGAAACATAAAGAAAGAAAGGCTGGGTGTTTTCCCCACAACATTCCAGTAAGCATAGGGGGTGGGGGAGGCATCTATCCACCTTTTGAGCATAGATGGAAACACTGGGAGACATGTGAAAGAGTTCTCTCCCTCACCACTTCTTCTGATTTTCCAGGTGTCTGTGGTTGCCATAAATAGGATTAAGAAAACTGAGTTGATCAATTTAATCTGACATCTTCCACCTCACCCTGACCGCCTTGCCACCAAGTGTTTTGTATACATTATTGATGCTCACTTAGAAGGTCCACGTAGACAAATCTCATTCAGCAGTCTCTTGTACATCTGATTTCCCCTCTTCTCATCATACAATGGCTTTTCTCAGAATCCTGACTTAAATTAGTAGTAGTAGAGGAAAGCAATGGAGATGGAAAATCAGATTGGGATGGTAATGGTTGAGTACAATTCTAGCTAGAACAATAATTCATGGATCTAAATGTAGTACATATCTATTTCCTCCTTTGAAAAAATTTTAAGGCAAAATTAGAAAAAATAAAATAGTTTCTTTCATTGATATCCTATAAATGACCACTACTGTGCTACAGTGCATGGAGCCAAACCAATGCTGAGTTTCACTTTATAATTCCTCAAAAAAAATTACTACCTGCCCTAATGTCTTTTGCTTCCCCTATTGGATGAGGCCAAACACAGAATCCCTTTATACCAAATATTATTGTAAAAAGAAAAATGACAGAGTAACACACTAATGAACTATAAAAATTATCAAACATCAAATGATGTAATGCATTTAGAAAAGCATAACTGCTGAATATATATATTTTTTGTTGCATGAAAAGTTGATAAAAATCTTCCAAAGATATCTGAATTACAATCTGAAATTGTTTGAGCCTGGTCACAATATTGTCTTTTGAAGTATGTAACAATTCCCTGAAAAGTAATATAATATACCAAATTAATCAATTTTTAAAGTTCCAGACCTTGCTGGTTACAAATGTAACCCTTTTATTTAAAACCCAGATTCTATATAGATGCAGTGCTTCTAACATCTTATCACATAATTAGGAGCAATAACATCTAGCTGAATTAAATAATGAAAGTGGCAGAGAATGCTATACGAATGTAGCAAACTTAGGCTGTGAGACTATCTACTTTAATAAAATAACCTATTTCATTGTTAAATATACAGAATATTTATAATTGCGGAAATTTAAATTTAATGTTTCCAACTTTGTGCAAAGAAAATATGTAAGTGTAATATTATTTTAAATGTTACCTTAAAATATAATTTCTACCACAATTGAAAGGATATTTTTAAAATAAAAAAAAAGAAATTGTGTTAAACAAGAACAAGAAAGTTTTCCTTCAAAGAATTAAATTTACACATGCACATTTCTAAGTGTTTTATTTGATTGTATGCATTTATAAATATTAAGAGACTATATTACATTTCATTACAAGTCAAGGTCACTAGGAAAAGCTAGCTTAGTTCTCTGCAGATGTTCATTTTAATTCATCCTGTAGCTTCGGTATGTGAAGTGAAACTGTTCATTGTCTCTCTCTCTCTGCATTAAATCTTTCCTCTCTCCTTGGGCACCTACTTGAATAGTGCAACACTTCCCCATCATCACAAGCATTATATATGATTCATATATTAATTGAGATCTCAATTTATTGTCTAAGGATAGACAGTTTAGAAAATGTATTTTTATTTATTTATATTGTAACCTAGTTGATTGTACATATCTGTGGTGTACAGTGTTGAATATCAATACCTGTGGGCAATATGTGGTGCTCAAATCAGGATAATTAGTATATTCAACATTATACAATGTAACTGTTTTTTGTGGGACTTTACCAATTCCTCCGTTATCCTCCTTTTCTTCCTCTTTCCCACTTCTGGTAATCTTGGTTCTATTCCCTCCTTTTGAAAGTTCAATGTGTTGTTGTGATTGTTGTATCTTTCTTTCTTAAAAAAATTTATTTGTTTATTTTTTAGCTGCCAGTTATGAGTGAGGACATGTGGTGTTTCTCTTTCTGTACCTGGCTTATTTCACTTAACATGATTTTGTCTACATTCATCCATGTTGTTGTGAATGGTTGTATTTCATTCTTTTTTTTATGGCAGAGTAGTATGGTCTAGGATATAGATAGAAGGCCAAGGAGAAAATTATTTACCAATGAGGCACAAAGGAATCTGTCACTTAAAGAAAATTCTTACATGCCCTTTTAAATTAGTATACATAAATGACATTTTCATTAAAAATTCAAATTATAAAGGATTTTGAGGTCTGTTAACAAAAATATATAACTTATTCTGGTCATCTTCATTGGGTATGCAATAATAACATATCAAAAAAATTGGCAATGTGGGAAATAATCTTCTAATTGACCTGTCCTTTATATTTTTAATGAAAGGTAATGAAGTGAAGGTTTCCATGGTACTTACTTTATTGCAATATTGAGTAAAGAGTAGGGTGGCAACATTTGTGTGCAGCTACATGAAATAAATCAGTTGATGTAGAAAAGAATACTACATAGTTTAGCAAGAAGAATTTAAAAATACAGTTCTAATTCATAGTTGTCACTAATAACTTATGTTTTAGTCCATTTTGTGTTGCTATAGCAGAAATACCTGAAACTGGGTAATTTATAAGGAACAGAGGTTTATTTGGCTTACGATTCTGGGACAGCTGCATCTGGCACGGGCCTCAGGATGCTTCTACTCATGGCAGAAAGTGGCAGGGAGCCAGTGGGTACAAGCAGATCACATGGCGAGAGGAAGCAAGAGAGAGAGAGGAGGTGCCAGGGTCTTTTAAACAACCAGCTCTTGTGGGAACTAATAGAGTGAGATCTCACTCAGGACCCACACCCCCCAGGGAGAGCATAATCCATCCATGAGGGATCCACCTCCATGACTCAAACAGCTTCCAACACTGTCACACTGGGGATCAGATTTCCGCATGAGTTTTGGGGGATGGATAACACATCCAAACACTCAACTTACTTTTATGATACGAAAAGTGTGTCCAAATATTAGGAGAAATAAATTTATTCGTCAAGGTAACTCTAAGTAATGCAGTTTCAAAGAGAAATAAATATTATCAACAATCGTACATGTACTTACATGTTAGGTCAGTGCCATATTTCCTTCAAAACTGCTTTAAAACATGCTGTCTTCCCTGCATTTTACCGATACGTGCAGTAGTTGCTACAACTTTTCAGATCACTTTTAAATGTTTAAAAATAATCTCAGGTTTCAGGTATTAAAAATTCCAGTCTAATCTAGAATCAAAATTTTAATCTTTCATCTGTTTAATTCTTTATCCCCTGGCCCTGACAAACTTTTAGATTATCAGAGGATGAGAAGGAGGAAAAAAAAGACATGTTCTGATCTTTCACTATTCTATCTTTTCCTGTTCTTTTTCTTTTCCTTTCTTTCTTTCTTCTTCTTCTTCTTTTTTTTTTTGCTTCTAGTTTCTCCAGAGTTGGCAAGAAAGAGTGATTAATGGTAAAGAGGCATAGACCACTTAACTTAGCCAATGTTTATTGTTTTCTCTTCTGCATCTAGCTATTAGAACCTACAGAGTGGGAGAAAATATTTACAAATTATGTATCTGACAAAGGATTAATCGCCAGAATATATAAGTAACTAAAACAACTTTGTAGTAAAAAACAACCTGATTTAAAAATGGACAAAGGAGCTGAACAGGCATTTCTCAAAAGAAGATATATGAATGGCCAATGGATACGTGAAAAAATGCTCAACATCACCCAGCATCAGAGAAATGCAAATCAAAACCACACTGAGATATCATCTCACCTGTTAGACTGGCCATTATTAAAAAGACTGAGAATAACAAATGCTGGTAGGATGTGGGAAAGGGAAACTCTTCTACACTGTTGGTAAGGACCGTAAGTTAGTGCAGCCATTATGGAAAACAGTATGGAGGTTTGACAAACAGCTACAGGAAGAACTGCTATATGATCCAGCAATCCCACTGCTGGGTATGTACCTGAAGGAATGGAAATCATCTTGTTGAAGGGATACCCAAATTCTCATGTTTGTTGCAACTCTATTTGCAATAGCCAAGAATTGGAACCAAAATAAATGTTCATTTTTGGATGTCTGGATAAGGAAAATGTGGTATATTTACACAATGGAATACTACTCTGCCATTAAAAAAATATGAAATACTGCCATTCACAGCAATGTGGATGAACTTAGAGAAAATTATGTTAAGTGAAATAAGCCAGGCACAGAAAGAGAAATACCGCATGTCCTCACTTATAAGTGGAAGCTAAAAAAAAAAAAAAATAAATAAGAATTAAAAAAAAAATAAAAAAGAAAGATACAACAATCACATTAATACATTGACCCTTCAAAATAAGAGAACAGAAAGGAGATTACCACAGATGGGAAGGGGGACGGCGAGAGGGAAAGGGGGATGGAGAGAGGGAAAGGGAAGAATTGGTACAGGGCCACAAAAATCAGTTACATTGTATAATGCTGAATATACTAATTATCCCGACTTGAACATCACATACTGCACACAGATATTTATAGTCAATGCTGTACCCCACAGATACATACAATCAACTACGTTCCAATAAAAAATAAATAAATTAATAAAAATAGATCTGACTCTTTCATGGGATATATCTAAGCGTTTTTCTGGGAATACCCCATTGGAGACCTCCACACTTTGCTTACACATTATACCTTCCCGTCATCTCCTGCCTTCTGCCATTATGCTACTGAGTTTCTTCACCTCTTCAGAGAGAGTTGTAGATGAGATATTTTCCAGCTACTTAAATGTCCCCTTGGATTATGGGAAGTTCCCTCCTTTCCCTAAGCCTAATTTCCATGGAAGTGGGCAACTCCTCCCATTGCAACTCTCTTCTCTCCTCCTGCGCTTGCAGGGAATGACCTCGCCAGTCTTATTCTTAGTGTTGTCAACACTGTTACTCAAAGACCACCAATAATGCACTTATAGTTGAATAAATTGGGTGTATTACTAGTTGCAGTAAGAGAGAACATACATCATGGAGAATCATAAGACACTGCAATAAAAGAGTGTTAGAACACACTATAGGATTTAGGATTTGTTAATTTTGGAAAGAGGGTAAAGAGATGGATGTTCTCTTTGAAACAGGTGCTGTCAGAAAGTAGAAGAAATTCTATGATGGAATATATCAATAAATCTTATCTATAGGTAAGGTAGATTAAAGTGGGAATAAAGCTGTCGTTGCTAAAGAACTCACAGTCACTTATTTTAACTGAGAGAGAAAGATGTTTGATATTTTGTGGGTTGCCCAATAATCCTGTTCTCATTTCACTGTATTAGGGTCCTAGAGTGAACTTGTTTGCTGTGAGATTGTTTATGTCCTACAGGAGAGCATGGCCAGGCTGTGAAGTCAGAAGTTTTGCATAGTATTGAGTCCTAGCTATGAATACCAGACCCATTCCTGGATAATTAGGGCTTATTTTTGTTGTTTTTCTTTCTCAGAGATTCCTATGTAAGGATAGGCAGCAGAATCTATAATCCCCCAGCCCAGAAGACATATGACAAGCTCCTCCATGAACATTCTTGCCACACTTCTGTCATTGTAACAGAGGCATGGGGCCCTGTCCTTTGCTTGGCAAGCACCCTGAAACCCCTTCTCCTCCAGTGGTTGAGGAATGAGGCTGGAGCAATGTATTCTAGGTTGTACACACTTTTGTGTGTGTGTGTGTGTGTGTGTGTGTGTGTGTACCGCATTTTCTTATTTTATTTTATTTTATTTTATTTATTAAGAATGTTCATAAAATACAAAGCTAATTGTCATCCCTCATACCCATGTGTGAGGGCCAGATTCATACTGGGGCACACCCATTACCAGAAATTACTTTAGTACCCCGTGTCCCCTCCCAATTATCCCCCAACCTCCGTGCACCTCCCCTTCTCCCACCCACTCTGCTTTGTAGCCCTAGGAATGTTCCCTCCCTCTGTTGGATCACGGCACTACTGCAGTCTTTCTTTCCTTCTTTCCTTTCTCTCTTAGCTCCCACATATGAGTGAGCACATGCAGTATTTATCCCTCTGTGCTTTGCTTATTTCACTCAACATAAGTTTCTCCAGTTCATCCATATTGTTGCAAATGAGAGTATTTCATTCTTTTTTATGGCAGAATAGTATTCCATGGTGTATATATACCACAGTTTCCTTATCCAGTCATCCATCGATGGACAGAGCTGCAATGAGCATGGGAGTGCAGGTATCTTTTTGACATGATGATTTCCATTCGTCTGGGTATATACCCAGAAGAGGGATTGCTCGATTGTATGGAAGATCTATCTGTAGTTCCCCCCCCCCCCCCCCCACTGTTTTCCATAGTGGTTGTACTAACTTACAGTCCCACCAACAGTGCAGGAGTGTTCCCTTCTCTCCACACCCTCACCAGCATTTGTTATCCACCGTCTTTTTTATAATAACCAGTCTAACTGGAGTGAGATTCAGTGTGGTTTTAATTTGCATTTCCCTGATGACAAGTGATGTTGAGCATTTTTTCATGTATCTGTCTTCCTTTGAAAAATGTCTGTTCAGCTCCTTTGCCCATTTTTTAATTGGGTCATTTGGTTTTTTTACAGTATAATTGCTTGAGTTCTATGTATATTCTCGATATTAATCCCTTGTTGGATGCATAGTTAGCAAAATTTTTCTCCCACTCTGTAGGTTGTCTTTTCACTCTGTTGATTGTTTCCTTTGCTGTGCAGAAACTTTTTAGTTTGATATAGTCCCATCTGTTTATTTTTTCTTTTGCTGCTTGTGTATACCCTTTTAAAAGAGTTATTTGGACTTCTCTGTTGTCGAGAAGAGGCAGATGTAAATATGAGGTCTATGGGACAAGTTTTTGTTTCTATTAGCAAATTCTACAGGCATCTGTCCAGTACCTCTCTTTAAATATGCAGTTACCATTCATAATTACCTTGAGGCCTCAACAAACACTCTGGAATATAAAACTCCCCACTGAACAGTTTTATATGGGGAACTTGCACCCTTAACCTAACAACATATATACTGCAAATTTACTCTAGAAAATCAGTTTTTCTTTGATTTAAAAAATAGTATTACCAAATAATATAATGGGATATTTTAGGAGAAAACATTTAGAAGATTAATTTACGTTTGTAGTACTAAGAATAAAAATGATGAGCTACTCATTAAATATCAACAACAGTTCTATAGCCAGTATGCAGTGCACACAGGTGATCTTCACCTCAAAAAACTGACATAATGAAGCACAGTAATAATTTTTTAATGCTAATATTACTGAGAATTTGGAAGGGGAGAAATATAAGAAGTAGTGCTATCGCACTAATGTTTTAATCATTATACCTAAGCAAATCATAGTGTATTTTCACTTTTATGCAGAAAAATATTTGAGAACTATATGCTATATTGATTGTATTGTAGAATATGTCAACTCAAAAATCAATAATTTATCTTATGATGGCCCAACCCAAACAATTTGATTGAGTCATATCATTGCTTATAAGAGAAGATTATAACATGAAATATAATACTTCCTATCACTATAACTATGAATGAAAAAATTTATTTCAAAATGAAATTGGCAATAATAAAATATAATATTTAAACTGTTATTAAATCAATTATGTATCGAAAACAAGAAAAGACCTAATTTTAATGAATTTCAGCCTTTTTATTCTCTTCCAATTTGATTATTTTGGGGAGTATTAATCTTTATTAGAACTTTGAGGCTATCATAATATAGTGTCTGGTATGTACACAATGTGTTTAAAGCAATTTGTAAGTGAAAATTTTTCTTTTTGGGTGTGTGATTTGTCATACTGACAAAGTGAAATAAATGAAAAGTTCCTATTGTTTATTTATTTAAAATGGGTTTTTTTTGTTTTTATTGGTTAGGAATATTTGTGGAGTACAAAGGAAATTTCTACTTAATGATTATTAAGAAAAAATTTGTAAAAACTATCTTGTGTGTACACAAAGGAAGGGTCCTGATTATATCAGAAATCAATCACAATACAAGTTGTTTATTTTTTCTTTATTATAATAACTAACAAGTGAATGGTCTTTGTGATTCATGCTCCAAATAAAACACACTGTATAATTTAATTCAAATTGATAATATATATAATAAAATATATATAATATATATATGTTCAGCTTTAGTTATGTCTGAAGATGTGTAAATGCATAATTTACAGCTGCTTTTATATGCAGTGGCAGAGTTGAGCACTTCTACCTGTGACAGTATAGCCTGCAAAGCCTAAAATATTTACTATCTGGCTGTATATGATGCATAATTACTGGCTTCTGGTCTAGTCTATTTGAATGAAAGTAGGTAGTGATTAGGTCTACAGATAAGTAAAATAAAACCTCTATTCTGCCAACCAAATCAAATTACATTTACTGTGAATTATTCCAATTGAACCCTTTTTAGGTACAGAGAAAATCAGAGGGAAACAGTCTACTCTAGTCTTCCCTAACTTATCCTCATTTGTTTCTCAAATTAGGTATAATCCCTTTAATTCCAGATGTGTAACACTGTGATTGTTTGCTTGGTGGACTGCGAAAAGAAGGGAATATTGGTGTCATTTGTCTATACACCCCCACAACTCGTCTCCACACATGGAGAGCAGTACGTGTGGAAACAATGGCTCTTCTAAGACTGCAGCTCTTCCACTGCTGGTTCTGCAACTGCATAGCTAGTTCAGGTGGAGTGCAGGTACCTGAAGGGTCTGAAAGTGTTGTCTATACAAGCAAGAAGCAAGCTAAAGTGGTGGTCTAGGCATATGCAAAGTGAACTAAGTGCAATTTCTCTGTTCATAAAATACATCTTTCTTATTTTTTTTTTCTGTAAGTGTACTTGCTTTTTCCATTGGACTAATTATACCTTCAACAGTAAGAAGTATGAACTTGTTGAATCTGGGTGCCCAATCCTCAACTGAAGGGCTCAAAGAGTGTCAAAGAATGAAAACAGACTGTCGTCATCGAGCTACCCAGATTTTAGGCATCCTTTAGATTTTAGGGATGTGTCAGTTTTAACATACTGCTAATGTTTTCTCCTTTCCTGATCACAAGCACCTCTCGTAGGTATATCTTCATCCTTTTCAGTCATGCAGGACATATTTCCATGCTCCCTGTTTAATGACAAGTTTGAGAAATGTAGGGGATCTATCTCAGGTCCATGAGCCTATACCCATATGGTCCTCTCAGCTCTACACATGATACAAAACCTCTACACACCTCTACAGTCCTCTACACACAATGTGAACCATGGCTAACACTACAAGATTCCATCCAGAAATCAAGACACAGGTCACATCCAGTCTTCGATTCTCTCCAAACAATTGGGAGGTTTCTGTCTTTTCTATGGGACTCAACTCTGGAGAGCCTCTTGTAAGAGGTTAAGTCCCAGAACCTATCACTCTGTGTTCGCCTTAGTTTTATCTATCTTTATTAACTAGCAGAGGGAATTCTAATTTCCTCTAGAGTGTGAAAATCATTTTTTTAATTTATGCTTGGTCAATTATAAACTGATAAGTGGCCTTCAGTATTAATTTTACTCCTTGCTTTATTATGAAGTTCCTTAAATTATGATTGGGCACCTTGCCAACTGAAAAAAGAAAACCAACAACAACCATATTTCTTAGCCTCCTTTGAAGTTAGGTGTGGCCATGTTACCAAGTTATGACCAAAGATATGTGAATAGATTTGATATGAGAAACTGTCAGGTTGTATCATTAAAGGGAACTGCTTGCACTTGGTAGAGTATAATATTTGAAAAGATGAGATATCATGGCACTCAATCAAATAGAAAATGAGTACATGTCAAAGATCCTATTTAGTATATTAATTAATGAGGGAACCAGCAAGATGTTATGACAGATTGAAAGACCATCTGAGAATCAGGGATTTAACAAGCAACTTAACAAAAAAAAAAATGTTAGAATAAGATAATTATATTAGATATAAGACAGAATAATGGCTAACAAGGTCATAACATTAACAAATTAGCAAGCAACTTTACTAAGTCTGGGACCATTAATTAATAACAGTGAGGTTAAACAAGTAGATTCTTTAATGCTTGTGTGGACTTCGCCTCCCTATGACACTGAAAAGATTTGCCATCCACTTTTTTGTTGTTACTGAGTTTCAGATAAGTTTTCTGTCATATTCCATTTCTTTCTTTCCCCCATGAAATGTGGATATTATGCCAAGAGTTAAAGTAAACATTTGATCTAATGATGTGTCTTAAAAATGACAGGGAAACAAGTTTAAGAGGGTCACTTGTTCCCAGGATTAACAAGCACATACACCTTTCCCTGGAAGACTATCTGGAATTTTTTGTATATAGGACAGTTTTTCTGTTTCAAGTGTTCTGAGTTCTCTATAGCTAAATCTCTACCTTAATATAGAATTTTCTACTACAAGTCAGTCACTAATTTTTTTTTTTAAAACACTACATTCTTTTGGCTTAACAGTTGACTGGAAAGCACTAAGAAAATATCTACTAGAAAACTGGCGAATCTTGTTCTTCCATAGCTAGATGAAACTGCTGCTTGCAATATTTTGGAACCCAGTCCACAAGCTGATTGAATTCACGAAACTGGGAGAAGTGTTTTGACAATTAATAATACTGGTTTGTGTCACTTTCCTCTGTCTATTTTCACCAAAGACCAATAAGGAAGAGAGAAAATCAAGCCACAGTCACGTACCTTGAAGCAGAGAAGGAAGGGAATGGAGCTTTGCTACGGGCTCTTGCCGCCCATACCCTGCCATCTAGCTTAAGGGATAAAGCCATAATTTGGGGCCTCTCAGAGGTAAAAACAGTGAATGATTCTATACCCTCAAATCAAAGCAATGATTTGAGGAGGCTGTAAGAGAGTAAAGAGTGACCATGGCCGAGCCTCCATACTAGACTAGCACCCAACTAGAGATTCTTATATGAGAATGGAACATGGGTATCTTTTAAGACACTCCAAACCTTCCTAAATAATACAAACATTCTTTCAAATATAGTGTATAACCCCCCAGGCTTTCAGTTCCTTAGCTTTTTATACTCAAAAGTTTGGACTCCTCAAAATCAAAATATTCGATGGCCTAGAGAAAAAAAAATCCTTTAGTTTTGATGTTTTCCTCAGGCATTGAATATGCTGATTCTTTAAAGAAAGGGCGAAGAGTGTTAGGAAAGTGTGTAGGTATGTATGTGCATGCTTTCATCCAGAAATATCCCAAAATATTATTCTGCCATGCAGAAAAGTCTTTTCTTACTACTTCCATTCTGAGAGCAAAGTACATTATTATTTTATCCCTCTCCTTCGAGAATGCTACGTTTTAAATAGAATACGACTCAACTGCTTTATTTACTTTTAAGGCATCCCAAGCATACTTGGTTCAATTACCCCCAAATTTTATTACATTGCAACTCTAATATCTCAAAATTTTCTGCATGAAGTACATGTGAAAGAAGAGGCAGAGTCTGGGGGTATTTAAAGGTTTTGAAAAGGGTTTGAAACTGTTTTTCAAATTTTCACTACTATGAATAAAATATCAAATTCTCATTACTACATTTATAACCCAACCATCTTTTATACATCTCAACCATCCTTTTAGATTGGTTTAATTAGTGGAGGTATGCCACCCCTTACCTAAAGCAAAATAAATTACCTATGCTTTAAATCTCATTCCTCCCATTTTTTTCCCTAAACTTTGTCTCTTAGTTATGTCTTCTTTCTTCACTGTACCTTCTATTTTTAACTGGATTAATTCCATGCTTTTTAAAATATGACAAAAAAATTCCTCCCTTAATATGATATCTTCCTCCACCAATGGTTTTATCTCTTGTCTTCCATCCACAGCCCAACTTCTAAAAACATTTTTTTTTTTTTAAAGTCCCACCTGCTTTAAATCACAGTTCTCTGCTCCTGTGGAGTCTGCCATACACAACATTTGGGAAAATCACAAGCTAGGACGAGGAGGATGTTTCCTACAGAACACATGTAGGAAATGGAGATCTCCTTTCAAGAGCATACCAGGTTAAATCTTATATCTGCTGGGATGTGTGTGGCTGCAAGTAACATCTGACAAAAAGTGGCTGAAGTAATAAAGACATTTAAGAAACTCACATAAACAGAAGTCTGGGTGGTTTTAGACCCGGTAGGGGGCTCAGTGGTGTCATTTAGGAACAAGGCTCTTTGTATGCAACTCCAGCCTGTTGGTTTTTGGTTCTTAAGCTTCTTATCTCATGGCTAGAAGTAGCTCCCTCAGCTCGACATAGAAAATCCTTACATACTCATGTTTAAGGTAGGAGGAAATGGAAGCTTTTGTCCTCCTTATCTCTTTTTTTTTTTTTTTTTTTTTTTTTTTTTTTTAAAGGGCAAAATCATTCTTCCAGAAGGCCCTTCCAAGCAAACTTCCTCTTCCATCTCTTTTACCAGAATTGAGTCGCACACTCCCACCTAAAACAGTCACCGTCTGTTAGAAATGGTATTACTGTGGTCTTGGGCCAGTCACAGTTGAACTTCTGGGGATAAAGGCATGTTACCACCTGAACAACAGTGGGGTGCCGTACCCCTAAGAAAGCAGGGAGAATGACTGTGGCTAGGCAACTGATGGTGTTTACCACCAATATGTTAGTTAGAAGAAGAATCGAGAATGACCATAATTTTTATTTAAAAGTTGTAATTTATAGAGGAATATCTAATTAAGGGACTTTTTAATTTTTTTTAAATTTTATATTATTTTGTCAATATACAATGTGGTTGATTATTGTGGCCCATTACTGAAACCTCCCTCCCTCCTCCCTGTCCCCCCTCCCTCCCAACAAGGTCCTTTCTGTTTGCTTGTCGTATCAACTTCAAGGAATTGTAATTGTTGTGTCTTCTTCCCTCCCCCCATCCCAGTTTATTTGTGTATTTATTTATTTATTTTTAGCTCCCATAAATAAGCGAGAAAATGTGATATTTCTCTTTCTGTGCCTGATTCCTTTCACTTAATATAATTCTCTCTAGGTCCATCCATGTCATTGCAAATGGCAGTATTTCATTCTTTTTTATTGCAGAGTAGTATTCCATTATGTAGATATACCACATTTTCCATTTCCACTCATCTGATGATGGACATTTGGGCTGGTTCCAATTCTTAGCTATTGTAAAGAGTGCTGCGATGAACATTGGGAAACAGGTATACCTTCGACTTGATGATTTCCATTCTTCTGTGTGTATTCCATATTTTTTTTTAAATAAAATCCACAGGATAAATTTGTTCACATGGAACACACTCATCACCCACTATGTCTCGAAACAGTGGTGCCATGATGTAAAATCTCATGACTATTTTCAGTACTCATCTTTCTTTTTTATTTCTAAAACACTCTGATTGGCTTGTGTGATTGCACTTTCTCTTGCTATTTTTCTCTGGACTCTGGTTGCTCCTTCTCAGTCCACTTTCTGACTTCTCCTTCTTTCCATGCAAATGCAGTTGGAGGTCTCCTCAAAGCTTTGAACACTCTTTCTTCTGCTTCTTTATATGATATTATATATACTCATGGTATAAATTCTGCTGTTGAATGTTCATTGACTGCCAGACCTCTCCTCTGAGCTTGTGTCCAAATGCCTACCCAAGCTAACAATGAGGCGGCCTTATAGACACCTAAATTGTAACATGTTTAAGATTAAATATATGGTATTCCCCACCAATACTAAGATCCAAATTAGTATGTCTTATAGTCTGGCCTACAGAAGTCCCAACATTTCCTCTAGGCTCAGTTTTGTTGGCCTTTAATGACTATGATTTGCTCACTGTCAACTTCTGTTAGTTCTTCAACAGCACAGTGTTCTCTCCTAACACACAGTTCTTGCATTATGTACCCCCTTTCTCTTGGTATCTCTCCACTTCTCCCTTTCCATAGGAAACTCTTACCTATTTTCTGTGATACTTCTCAAGGTCTCTAGAATTTCTTTGACCAAACTTCACCTACCCAAGTAAGTCTAGGTTAGATGCTATAGTGTAGATAAATTTGGATATGACATGATTTCTTCTCTCTAGAGTTTACATTTTACTTCAGACAAATAAAGTAAAATACCAATAAAAAATTTAGTATCCATTTTTCAATGCAATAGTATTCAAAAAATACCACATGCACTTAATATCTACTGTGTGTTAAGTACATAAGAGGACTTATCATGTGTTTCATACTACAGAAACTTTCAGTTTATTATAAATAACAGTTTATTATAGAAAGTGTATTTTAAAAAGCTCATATTTTAATAGAAAAACTGGAGAAAATATAACTATAATAATAGTTGACATTATAATGGGAGATATAGAATTGGTATACAAATAACAGAAATAAAAGAGAAAATAAACAATATGAATTTAGTTGTGGGCAAAAATGATGTGGGGAATTTTAATGGAAAAGAAACTTCAACTAGGATTTTACCATCAAGAATGGTGAATAGAATTTGGATATATAGAAATGTTTTCACAGAAAAGAATAATATTTGCAAAGAGCCAATGATAGAAAAGACCAAGCCTTTCTTCAGGGTATAGATTGTGATCATTTTGACTACTGCAAAGGAATTATGTAAATAAAATAATGAACAGTAAGACTAGATAGTTAGATGTGGGCCATATTTCTGAATTTCTTAGTATAAGATAAAAAATATTAGAATCCTGCTACTTTCTCCCACAAATATAAAATATATGTCTGTAGAGAAGTAAATTTTTAAAACATTAATGACCTCACCAGTTTAAAATTATGAGCAATATGGAAGATAGAGTACATTTACTTAACTATGGTAATCTGCACTCCTATCATATTGAATTACATTTTGTTATAAATTACATTAAACTACTCATTTTAATGACATAAATAATGGCTCATTCTCCCAGACTGTCATATACTAAATACTTAGTAAACACTTAATTAATAAACATTTCTGTCTCCAGAATATAAAATCAACTACAATATGGGTTTTGAATCCTATAAGTAAAATAAAGTAAATTTTTAGTGTTACCTGGAACTTAGTTTTTGGAGTATCAAATTAGTTTTGATCACTTATATAGGATGAACAGTATTATATTTAAAAGAATATTTCATAAATAATAAAACACTCCATAAATGTATCTAATTCTGAGTCTCTGAAGGCAGCTTGGGGAAGTTTCTGAGACAATATCCATGTCTCATAAATCTCTTCATTAACAAGTGTCTAGCTAAAATATTTTTTAATTTAGATGTTTTACGTGGGTATTTAAAGCAATATCTGCTTTCTTTCCAAACTGGGGTTTGGAAGTGGCCAAATGATCCTCGCCAGAGATCAGGACTGGGCATACAAGTCCCCAAGATTAAGTGCATGTTTGCCTATGGAAGGAGTAAAAAGAAGGGATAGTTAGCCAGCATGTCAGTGATCTAGGGAGAGGAAAATGGAAATATTATTCCAGGAAGGAATGGATTCAAGATTACACAAAGATTAAATAATAAATAAAACACAGTTATAAATCATGATCATAGTATGATTACAATTATCAGTGTAGACAGGGGAAGGGCAGGTAAGGCCCTAGAATTTAAAACATCACATCCTAGCAGATTATTGGTATCTGATTTATGTCAAATGGTATGAGAAAACTCTGGAAGTTGGGACCACAGTCTCAAAACTATGTTAGAAAATCACTTAGGTTCAGTATCTTTTGTTAACCTTAACTGAAGCCAGTACTGGTTCTATAACATGGTTCAGCAGTGAGCTTTCAGGATGGCCTTAGATTGATTGATCTAAGAGTCAGAAGGATATTAATATAAAGTCTTTGACTTCTTCGTATGCTTTCTCAAAAAGAGTCACCATTGTAAACATTAGTTATTCTACTTTGCTGTAATGTGATCCTTAGTAAATACCTAGTGTACCTGCTGTGGTTTCAAGCCCTCCAGTTTGGATAACAGAGATCAAGCCATGTGGTAAAGTAGAGATATTATAAATTTAGAAACTAGTTAGCCTGTTGAAAGAACTAAAAAGCCAGACAGAGGCCATGAAAAAATGCAGGGATTAGTAACAAAGTGCTAGCATCTCCCTTTGGGAGATAAATATCAAAGAAAGAGATGCCTTTACCAGAGCTCACAGCAAAGATGGTAGATTCTGTCCAGAGAGAACTGGGGTCATAGAAAAGATACAGCCAAAGACACAGATGGGATTTCATTCCAGGACTGCCCCAGGAGCTAGAAGATATCCCTCCTCTGAGCCTCCTGCCTTATTAAAATTCATTTATTTAAGTATGACATTTAAACAATATATTTTAGTGTCTTTGGCATACCAGGCTTATATCCCCAAAATTTAATGGGTGTGAAGTACAAAATTTAATTATTCTTTGTTGTGAAAATAAGACTCCAAGTATAGTACAATGAATAGATTACTCCTTTTAAATTTTCCATTGCCCAAACATATTAGCCAATTATATTTCTCTGGGCCAGAATTAAATTTCAGTCAGCTTGGCATTATGTTAATCAAAACCAATAATTTATTCAAAATTTGGATTTGTGGAATATCATCAAGACAAAATAAATACAATAGAAAAATATTCTGTCTTATTTTATTTAGCTATTGCTATAGATTGAATTGTGTCCCCACAGAGTCCATGTATTAGAAACCTAATCCCCACTATGACAGTGTTAAGAGTGTTGGAAATCCTATTATGTTAATTGGAAGGTGGGGCCTCGAGGAGGTGATTACTTTGTGAAGACCATGCCCTAGTGAATGGGTCTATGCATTGATGGTTTAATGGTCGTCATGGGTGTGATGGTCTGATGGCTTTATAAGGAGAAAGAGTGAGGCAGTTAGTCTCTGTCATTCTGCTTCTGCCATTTCAATATGTGATACCCTGCTTCACTTTAGAGTTACCATCAAGAGCCAGGCCTTTGCCAAATGTGTTCCCTGGACTTTGGACTTCCCAGCCTCCAAAGCTGTAAGCAATAAATATTGTCTTTTTGAAGTAACCCAGTTTCAGATATTTCTGTTATAAGCCACAGAAACAGGCTAATACAGCTACTGAGTCTCCAACTTGCTCAATACATTTTATGCATTTTAACATTTGACATATTTCAAGTTTGATGGATTGTATTTATAATTCTACTGGAAAGAGTGAAAAAGAAACCACTTTTTCCTTAAAAAGGACAGAATGCAGAGAACTTTATTTGTCCTGCTCTTATTGGAGCTTTACAAGGGAAATTTTCTATTTTAGTGTTTGAAGGGCTTATTGGATTTTTCTTGCTTTAGATAATCACTTCTTTAAATAAATTTTGCTCACTAAGTTTTTTGGGGAATGAACTTGCCCACTTGTCATTCAGTGTATTACTAGAGATTGACTCATTTTATGTTTTCTGACATCAATTTTAATTGTTAATTCTTATATGAAATAAAGGTAGTCTTTCCCTTGAGATTTCAGTTTATTTAAATTTCTCCTGAAATTTTCACTCTTTTAATAGTCTGGGCACATTTTCAAGTATTTATTTGTCTTCTAAATTACTGTGTTAACTCACTAACTATTAAATTTTAGGATCCTTTGTTTTACAAAAGCAGTATCTTTTTTTATATTTTTCCCAGGTATTTTTTAATGTTTTTTTCAACACACTTTATTTTTAAATGACTTCTTTCTCAGCATATCTCAGAGAGTTTTAGGCAATTTCACCATGTAAAGCTGAAGAATACTTACTTTTTAGTGTGTTATTTTAAAAACTCAGAAACTACAGTAGACAAGGAAATGATGTATTACTACTTGCCTAGGAAACATTATTATTTTGTGTTTTTGCTTTTTTATTTTGTGAATAGAGAATAATTTTGACTTGGTTTGGAAATGGTGTGTATATCTTGTATTATTTTCTTCCTCTGTCACATTAAACTGGAGAAGATACAGTTTGACACACACTCAGAAGGATTTAATCTGAAATGCTTTCCACAATGCTAAACAATATCAAGGATTTGGTTCATTTCCTGGTATCATTAAACAGCAAGCCTATTGCTGACTGCATTTAAGTTATTTTGTTGGTTTTCTTTTATAAAGTCATATAGATTCAGTTAACGTCAAACTGGAATCTCTTTCTTGCATATTTTTCTATTTAGAAGTACTGAATTTTGCGCTCTTGAACAACACACACACACACACACACACACACACACACACACACACACACACACAAGCCCTGAAATCTCACAAAATATTAAGACTTAGAATTCTGTTCAATGGAATGCAGTTTTGGTTGCCAATTCATTACACGGCACCATCTGCTTTAGTAGTTGTTTAAAATCACTATGTTTTTTTTTTTTTTTTTTTTGTTTTTTGTCTTTTTTCCGTGTCCGGCAACGGATCC
>NW_007726133.1:806462-834790 GCF_000696425.1 Galeopterus variegatus | reverse complement strand
GGCCCCGGGCCCGCATGCCGCGGGGGTGCTCCTGGGCTTGGCTCGGCCAGTGAGCGGGAGCCGGTCTGTATGTGGGATCCGAACCCTCGGACGGGAGCGCCGCCACGCTTCCCAAGCGGCGCACTATCCAGTGCGCCACCGGGCCGGCCCCAATGTTTTTTTAATCAGAAGAATAATCTTCAATCAAAATTTGATACAAAAGTTCGATGTGAAGAATAAGAATTTCTTGATTCAAATGTGAGTGTAGGTCCAAAGCTCCACATTGTTGTACTTTCCATGCCATGCAGAAGTCTCTGAAGAATCCAGTATATGAGTAGGTATTTTTTCTGCAGCCCTTGCTTGCCAAAACAGTTGTGAGGGTGATTGGTGAAATATTTTCTAAGCATGTATATTCTACGTGCTTAGAATCCACCTGACAGGAAATGGGCAACCTATCGTAAGTTATCAAGGTGACTTAGTAGCTTTTCCTCTTGACATTTTTCATTTATTGGCTCCTGTTCTGTCAGGATCTCTTCCACTTCTTTCTTTGTCATTAGTTTTCACTTGGACCTACCCAGTGAGGTGGAACCATCAGGTTCATCAAGAGGACTGATACATAGAGCTAGAAGCAACATGAGTGTGTCTGATGCTTTCCATTTTGTCCATTCTCTGTCATAGGAAATAGGTCGGAGAAGTACAGACATATAGGATTGTCCATCCCTTCAGTAGGAAAGAGTCAGAAACCAACACTCCCAGATTAGAAAAATGAGGAGAAGAAATGACCTATACCATTCTTTTCTTGGGGATTCAGACAGATATTTAGATGTATTGTCAAGGTGTCATATTTGTAAATAGATTGTTCCACTGGAAAACATAATGCAGTCTAGCTTTCATCATTATAGTATTTGACATAGGAAAAAAAATTGGGAAGTAGGGAAGACATTTATACAAATTGTATATATTCCTATGTTATCCCTACCCTTATTTCCTCTCTTCCCCATAACCTGTAATATTTCAACAAGATATTCACTAGTCACAGCCATTTATTATAATAAATAAATTATAAATTGTAATTTATACATATTAAATTTTAATACATGTTCAGTCAGTCATGCAAGCTATCTCTTCAGTCTCTTATAGCCTCCCTTGTTTTACTGGACCTCCAGGAAAATGGATTCCTTGATCAGCTAATATATAAGCAAGGGGTCTAAAATAAAATTATATTTTATTTTATAAACCTCTAATAGAGTTTGAGGCATTTGTCTCACTTACCAGTTGTGCAAATCCATATTCACAATGAGTGCTTTCTCTGGTCAAGATCCATCAGTATCTATTTGGAACTGTGGTTAATGGGTCTAATCATGCACTTACTAGCTGTGGATTGGTCTTAATTCTCTTGGTTGACAGCCCATAGTTGCCTTAATCTCTGATGTTTTGTTGAAAAACAGAAATATTTTTGCAGTCACATTTTAAGCTTCTAAATGAAACAGTTAAAACAGGCCCAACATCACTATTCTTGCCAAAACTGCATAACTGCATAAAAATGAGAAAAAATCAACAAACTCAAATTGAGGAATACTCTACAAAATAACTGGCCTGTAGTTTTCAAAAGTGTCAAGGTCCTTGTTATAGACTAAATGTTTGTGTTCCTCATAAATTCATATGTGGAAGCCCTTCGCTCCAATGTGATGCATTTGGTGGTGGGGTCTTTGTTAGGTAATTAGGTTTAGATAAGGCCGTGAAGGTAGAGCCCCATGATGGGATTAGTGTCATTATAAGAAGAGGAAAAGAGATCGCAGATCTCTTTCTCTTTGACTTGTGATGAAACAGTGGAAAGGCAGCTATCTGCAAGCCAGGATTGCAGTCCTCGCTAAGGACCGAATCAACTGGCACCCTGGTCCTGGGTGTCCCAGACTCCAGAGCTGTGAGAGATAAATGTCTATTGTTAAGCCACCCTGTCAATGGAATTTTGGTATAGAAGCCTTACCAGAATAACACAGTCCTGAAAGCAAAAGAAGACCAAAGACCTGTCAAATATTGGAAGTGACTAAGGATACAGGACAATCAAATGCAGCCATTATGGAAAACAGTATGGCAGTTCCTCAAACAACCACAGATAGAACTGCCGTACAATCCAGCAATCCCATTGTTGAGTATGTATCCAAAGGAATGGAAATCACCATGTCGAAGGGATACCTGGACTCCCATGTTTATCACAGCTCTATTTACAATAGCCAAGATATGGAACCAACCTAAATGTCCATGGACAAATGACTGGATAAGGAAAATGTGGTATATATACACAATGGAATACTATTCAGCCATAAAAAAGAATGTAATACAGCCATTCACAGCAACATGGATGAACTTAGAGAAAATTATGTTAAGTGAAATAAGCCAGGCACAGAAAAAGAAATGTCCTCACTCAAGTGGGAGTTAAAAAATAAACAAATAAATAATAAAAAAAGAAAGATACAACAATCACAATAATTCTTTGAATTTTCAAAAGAAGAAAACAGAACTGAGGCTACCAGAGGTGGGGAAAGAGGAGGGAAGGCAGAGGTAGTAAGAAACTGGTAAAGGGCCGTAAAAAATGATTACATTGTGTAATGTTGAATATAGTAATTATCCTGATTTGAGCATCACATAATGAACACAGGTATCGATATTCAATGCTGTACCCTACAGATATGTACAATCAATTATATTTCAATAAGAAAAAAAAAATCAGTGGCATAAAACAGAAAAAAATAATGAGAGGAGGATATACTGCAATAGATGGGGGAAACTCATAGAACTAATGGCATTAGGAAAGTTGGGGATGGGTTATGAAAACACTAATGTTTTTATAATTTTTTTCTAACAAAATTATTTCAAAATAAAAAGCTAAAACAGAATATCAATAACGAAGACCTTCACATTTAAATAAATAAATTTTTAAAACTTTAAATTAAAAAACTTCCAGTGACAGAGTTATCGTTTAACATTATTTTAAAAGCTACAAATATTTCCATTTAGTCATGAAAAAGAAGAGGCTTAACTACTGAACACAAAATAATTTATAATTTTTACAATTGATAGAATATTTTGGATATTTTAAAAAATCAACTGAAATCTATCTTATAAAGCAACAGTATAACTGGTTATAAGACAAATGCATTCAAATAAGCTCAGGTAGAGCATGCAATATATACATTGATTTGAGTAGTACTGTCTTATATTTCGTACACTGGCAAAAAAAATTTCTGCTGTAACAAGTCATCAGTGCTGCCATATGACCCTGGCTCAACCAAACATAGTAGTCTGTTCCTAATATACAGTACACACATATGTAAATAGTACAACATAAGCCAGATAAGAACGAGAGCTTGAAATGAAGCCAGTTCTGTTAATCCTAAGTCTCTTTATCTGGGACTCTAAAAGAATATAAACTTTTCCTCCTGCAAAATTGCCTAGGTTATAATAAGTTTTTGAGTAGGGTAATCATCATGGCAGGGATGGAGCCTACAACTGGGTTCAAAATTATGCCTCCCATTTGCTGAGACTAACTACTGCTGCTGCTAAATATCCAACTCAATGTCAATAGATATCAATGATGAGTCACTGATATAGCATTATTACACATGGAGAGCAACAAACCACATAGTAGCAAATGAATACTATATCCTTACTACCTAGAAGGGGACGCAATCATTCTGACACTAGAATAAATTGTCTTTTCACAGTATGTGTTTGCCTTTCTTGCCCATAGAGCTTCAGCTAGACCACTGTGCATGAATTCACAAAATATTTGCTCCACCAACATAGCGCCATATGTTAAAATATATCACACCAAGAGAACTACTTTATAGCATAGAAGTTGTAGAAATTGGTGCACAATAATGGGATGTGCCAATCCTATCACATACTGAATCACCCAGAAATTAGCAGCATACTACAATAATGCAATGGAAGAACAGCCTGATGAAGTTGCAGTTCAGGTGCCAGTTTTGAGATGACACCCATGGGAATGGTTTGTCATCTGTTATGAAACCACTCTAAATTAATAAACATTACATAGTGTGTGAGCCCATTTATAAGACATAGCAAGGAGTAGAAACAGAAATGGCCTCAATTACAATCTCGGTTGGTTTAGTGGTTCAATTTCCATAAAGGGGAATACTTCCACTTCAGAGGAGACAAGAGTTGATAAACTTTAAGCTAAAGCTGCTGCCCAGGCACTTTTGTTTCCTCTTTCCAAATTATCATTGGGTAGAAGTAAACATTATCCTGGCAAGAGTAATTTAACCTGATGATCCAGTTGAGATACTCTTACATAATGAGGACAGGTAGGTTTATGGTTGCTACCAAGTGTGTCACCTGGTCAACTCTTAGATTTCTTTTGCACAATTTTAAGTGATTTTGATTGAGATTGTGTTGAATTTATAGATCAAATTGAGGAGGATTGACATGGTATACCTCTCCATTTGTGGAGGTCAGTGATTTCTTTCATCAGAGTTTTGTAGTATTCAGCATGCATACCATGCACATATTTTGTTAGATTTATACTTAAACAGTTCATTTTTAGGGGGTGATATTATTAATAGAATTGATGTTTAATTTTAGCTCTCAGTGTGTTCACTTTTGGTATACAAGGATATGATTGGCTTTTTTGTATATTGACCTGAGTATTCTGACCTTTGTAAATTATTTATTACTTTTATAATGTTTGATGTTCTCTGACCTTCTTGGATTCATGGTTTTTTGTCTGTCATTAATTTTGAAAAAAATAATGTTTTGGTTTGGCCATCATTTCTTCTGGTATTTTGTCTCCAATTTCTCTCTTTTTCTTATAGATTACAATCATGATTATGTTATACTATTTCATATTTTCCACAGCTCTTGGAAATGCTGTTACAATTATTTATTTACTTATTTATTTGCACTTTCTCTTTTCATTTCAGTTTGGGTAATTTCTATTTACTGCTACTTTTTTCAGAATTTTTCACTTCTGCTGTTAAATTATTGATTTGTAGCATTTTCATTTAATTCTTTTTTATAGTTTTCATTTCTCTCCTGATATTACCTATCTGATCTTGTGTACTGTGTACCTTTTTCATTAAAACCTTTAACATATTAACCATAATGATGTTAAATTTCCTGTGGACAATTAGTGTCCAAATTAGGTTTTAATAATTTCTTTGTTTTTTTTTTTTAGACTCTGCTGTTTCTTGCTTTTTCGTATGCCTCTTAAAGTTGTGTTGAGCCGGATATGTTATATAGGACAGTAGTTACTAATTTAAATACTTTTTACTCTTGAAGATGAGCATACCTTTCCTTCTTCTAGGCTTTCATAATTTTAATATTTTTAATTTTATCTATATCTATCTACCAACATTTATTTATTGAGTATCACTCGTGTGCCTAGTACTGTTCTCAAGAATAAGCAAGGATTATTGAAGAAACTCACTAAACATGGAAAAAAGTGAGTACCTAGACTCTTACTCAAGGATCTCACATTCTCTTTAAAGAAATGGACCTAAATAAAAAAAAAGTCAGAATATTTACATGGTTGCTATTATCTTTAGATCTATAACAAATTCTGAAGAGAAAACAAGGAGTGAAGAATGTCTTAATCTCTTGTGGAAAGATTTTATGGTGCCTTGAAGAAGGAATGATTCAGTTACATGAGAAGAATAAATATATACCAATTAATGTTTGAGGAGGAAAAAATTGATGTCCAAAATTCTACACATCTCACGGACATTTGTATTTTAATTGATGAAGATGACATAGTAAAGAAGTTACAAAATTCCCTGTGCCAGTTTTGAGCTTATTTTAGAGTAGTAGGAGGGATGAAGGGGAAGTGAAGGTCCTGAAAACATTTTTTTATAACTTCTACTACCTTAAACAGAGAATTTTCTTATTGAAATGATGCGTGTTTTTCATAGTTAGGTTTTTTAGCATCTATGTGATGTAGAATGGCTTGTTTTAGATATTTTGTCTTTTTCTCATTTAACTCCTTTCTGTCTTTTCAGGCTCAGTGCACCTGCAAAATTATGCTATTTCCTTTCAGTAATGTAGAACAATTTCCATGCTCTTTACCGTGACATTTTTTTATCTCTATGATGTGATGTGGCATTTGATGATTTCTTTTTTGAGTTATACTTGTGTGGTCAAGCTTAGTTGCATTTTTTATTTAAAAAAAGATTTAATGGTACATCTTTTATGATTATCAATGAAATAATCTATTGCTTTGCAAATAATTATTCTGCAGATTTGTTAGAATTTATTCTAGGCCCTTTAAGCTATCACCAATAAAACACATTATACCTAATATATTTTAAAACATGTGTGTTATGTATATTTAGGCAGTTTATTGCCCATTTCCAGATTTTAAATATACTTTGTATTTATTAAGTCATCTAATCCTCAATATAGTCATGAGAAATAACCATGTATACCCCATTTTACAGCTGAAGAAACTAACACAAAGAAAGTTAAGTGATTATCTAATAAAATAAAAGTAGTTTGTGGTAGAGTGGAAGCTCACGTGGTTAATGTTTAGACTACATGGCCACCAGAATCAGGGGACAGAGGCTTTACTGAGTGGAGAAATCTAGAAACAAATGATTACGTAGGCCTACATTTCTGTTTAGTGAATGATAGGCTGTTAACATTGTCAGATACATAAACTTCATTCATGTTAAGGCACTTCAGCTTAGAAAATATTTCTAAAAAATCATATTTCTTAAACAACTCTCAATTAGTCTATAAAAATTGCTTCTGAAGTTGTGTATGCTAATTACTGAATACTTTGACACAGACTTTGAATATTTCCTGTGAAGAAATTAGCCACATTCAAAAGTGGATTTCTTGATAGGGTATTTCAAATGCTAACTAATTGTAGAATTAAAATAAATTTTGTTACAAAAAATTGTCAAAAACTTGAAAATAACACTGGAAGGTAAGTAAGCCATTATTCACATGCCAGTGTTCTCTCAGTGTCATACAGCGTTGAAGACTACTCAAGGATTTATCAAGGGGAGAACCTGACAAACTTTTTCTGTGAAGAGCCAGATAGCGAGGCTCTGTGTCCACAAAACTTTTTTTTAAAAAACAGACCACAGACTATTTTTAGTCTGCTGTCTATATTTGATGACCCTAGATCCAGGAATATATAAATTTTTCTGGCTTGCTGTTTAACATTGATTAAGTGTCTCAGACTTGTGATGTTACATGTTAACTTATAGAGGTTTGTCTGGTATAGATGAAAATAATTTCTTTTCAGTGTATCTAGAATAACTAATAACATCCCTCAAATACAATTTATTGCAATGTAGGAGGTTAATCAGTTGTGTATATAATACAATACATACATCAATCTTCTAAAATATACCTCTATTCAACAGTTTACATGTAATATTTCAAAATAACCACTTAAAATAAACAGTATGGCTATTAAAAGTATGTACCACTTTTAATCAAGAATTTATTGATATTCATTTTTCTACTCCGTAGTAACCAAAATAGAACATTTGATTCATCTTGATTTTCTCTACCAAGGTCGATTTTATTATTGAACTTATGCTTTGATTTTGATGGCAAAAGTGTGATGTAGAACTCTACAAAATTGTCCAAATGATGCATATATCACATATGAAACAAGCTCAAAGTTGAGATTTGTTGCAGGGAGTAATGGAAAACACTTTGTAACCAAGGGTCACAAACTATTTTCTGTCTCTCTCTGTGTGTGTGTGTCTCTGTCTCTCTGTGTCTCTGTCTTTTGCTGTCTCTGTCTCTCTCACACACACAACTAGAAAAATACACAAAATCACATAGAAAAGTCAGCATTTTATCGATAGTTTACTAATGTAATCTAGTCAACTTACAATTTTCAGTATAATTAGAATTTAACATTAGCATAATATCAAATACCTATGACATCAGTAAATGCTGCTAAAATGCCCTTTCTTTTACTTGCCACAGAAATTAATGATCATTTTGAGTTGTATTTTAATAGTTTGGCATAAAATGGTATTTAACAGCCTTAAAAATAATATTGTAACTGACATTAATTTGTACTCTTACATTTATTTTCAAAGCTGGAAATAGTGTTGCTAAGCAACACTCTAAAATACAAGAAATTGAAATATATAGTTCATCCTAAAAACATCAACAATTAGACTATACTGAAAACTTTCCCTTAATTTTATCTGATCTGTTTGTAACTGACAACTGGAAATCACAATAGAGGTCATTCAAATCTTAGGTTACATGAACTGTTTGTTTTCAAATCATATTTATAGGATAAACAATGGGACAATATTTTAAACATTTTAATTGTGTTTATTTGTTCATTATTACTTTGAGTGAACATTAGTATTCTGCACAGCTCTGGAACTAAATTGAATACTGGTAATGAAGATATTTCAGATATACTTCCTTCTTTAAAGTTTATGCCTTTGTACACAGCCCATTGAAATGGAAATCATGTTGAAGTAACACAGCAAGTGCTTGAGTTCTTTGGGGAGAGACTAAAAGAAAATATTGAGCTTAATTACAGTTGACTTAGATACAACCAGAAAAAAGAAGGGTTAGACTAAGTATTTGTTATTGATTCATGGGTATTATGAACTTTTCAATAGCTTTTGAGGGATACAAAATTATAGTTTTATGTAAAAATTCTGCACATAAGAAATTAGCGGCCACAATGCCATCCAGACGGAAATCAATATTTTTAAAAGATATGTTGAAAATAAAGTGATTATACCCATGGAAATAGAAACAAGAACAGATCACCCTTCTGTATTTTGTATAAAGATTTCAAACACAGGAAAATCAAATTGTTATTACTGTGAATAGTGAACCTTATACTGTATTACATTTCTTTGTATGTAAGTTTATTCGTTAAATGGTTGGAAAAAAATGCTGATAGAATCAGTTATATTAATAAGGGAACATTTTAAAACTAATTTTAAAAAATCCTGCCTGTGAGCCTGTTTCCCATCATCTTCTGAGGGCATCTTTCCTTCGAAATACATCCTTCCTAACCATGCTTTTCATCCTTCTCTGCTGTCTTTTAAAACAAATTTTATTAAGGTCTATTTGTATTATTTTTTAAACTTAATATAAATGTTATTATTCTTTATCATTCTTTAACTTGAAAATTTGGCAGTCATATTTTTGCAATGCATCCATGGAAACACATATAACCTCTAATGGCTAAATAGTACATAACACGTCCTTATGTAAATATACTACATTATACTTCCTGATGTAAAAATGGTGCATTACACTTTCTGGTTTAAATATAGCACACTCTTTCTATCCATTTGTTATCTAGAGTTTCTATTCCATTTAGCATTGATGATATTGATAAATAATTATTTATTACAAGTTATAATTCAAGGAATAATCATTTATATTTATAACATTTATTTGTCCAATGACACAATAATCATAGGACCAGACCCTTCTTCAATTCAAGATATTGTAAAATTGCTCTCCAAAGTAGCTAGATTAATGAACACTTGCCATATCAGTGTATACAATTTTCTGTTTCTCTACAACCTAACAAACATTTAGTTTGATTTTTGGTCATTCATTGTCCTTAAATGTCAATAAGTGTGCAATAGTATGTTCTTGCTTTTAATTTGCATTTATCTGATTGCTAGAGAGGTTAAGCTTCATCCTTACATATTTTATGAGGCCCACTAACCAATTCTTAAGAATAAAATATTATCAATATTTTCATTAAATTTAGCAATAAAAAGAAATGATATAGAGCACTTATACTTGTCAGAGTTTTAAAGATGGTCTTGGCTGTAACAATAATAAAAGTAAATGATTTAATATTGTTTAGAAATAGACAAATTGCTACTCTATTATATTGCACCTAGAAAATTCAACAAGTATAGTGAGGAATACTGTTTCTTATAAGATATAAAAACACATATTAAAGATACAGTGACCAAAAGATTTTTTATTTTTAGTGAAGAGATAGCCAAATAGACATAGAGTTATGACTATAGCAGATTTTAGGGTAGTATAAATTTGACATTTCAAATCATTAAAGTATGATTCAATATTCACAAACTGATATTAAACCAATTTGCTCATCCAACTAAAAAACAAAAATAGTATTAGAATTTTGTTTAAAAATATATAAAGATATAATATAACATATATAAGTTATAATTTTATTTTACACCAAGAAGCCCTAATACATTAAATTTCTAAGTAAAAATACACACACACTAACAAAAATTAAGTTAGATAAATATAGTTATAATTTATGTTGTTTTTCAAACAATAAAAAAATAAAATCTAGAAAGCTTGAAACAAAAATTTTCAGGTCATCTCCAAATATTTTAACAATGCACAAGAACAAATTAAGAGAAAACATTTGAAACATAAAGACATAAAATGATTAATATACACCATAATGAAGAATTACCACATTCAAGTTAATAGAATACTAAGTAAAGGAATTACACAGGCAACTCACAGAAGAAATGCAAATGACCTATGAGTATATGAACAAAGCTAAATGCCTTTAGTAATCAGTAAAACAAAATTAAAATAACCAAAAATATCTAATGTTTTGCCTACCAGCCTGTCATTCTTAAAAATGTTAATGTTATATTAAAGACTCTGTGGGAGAAATCACATCTTCAAAAAGCTCGGTTAATATATTGTGGAAGATTATTTGAGAAACCTCAGATCTTAAATGTTAGTATTCAAAAATGCAACTATTTTACTTCCTGCAGAAATATACTTACATTTAGACAAAGAGGTACATAGAAAACCCTAACTGCATCTTTCTTTATAGCAGTACAATATAGCATATTAATCCAATTCTATTAATAGAAAAGTGGTTAAGTGATTCATTATTCAATCCAAGCAGAAGGTAAATATTATGTAGCTGTTAACAAATACCGATTTGATCTTTTTTGTCCTGACCTGAAAATATATTGAAAACACTCTGAGTAAAGCAAATACAATAGGTAACAATTGTTATTTCTGAGAAAATGATTGGAATTATGGGTAAAACTTGGCGAGGGAGATTTGAGACATTTTATTCTATATACTCAATTTTTAGAATAACTTTTATTATGAATCTATGTTTTTATTGTGATCCATATGCATTAAAATAAATTTTGAGATTCAGAAAATATATTATCTTAAATTATTCATGAACAACTTGGATAAAAGTTAATACTATTTTGCAACTCATAAATGTTATCTGATAATATTATTAATGTTGCTTATGAGAATAAAAAATTCAACTTGATAACTCTTGACTCATTAATTTTAACTATTTATACTGAGATAATTGTAGATTTATAATAAGTTGTAAGAAATAGTATGCATAGAAGCTATACGTCCTTCACCCTCAATGATAGTATTTGCTTAGCTATATCAGTAACTTTTATATCAAGAAAATGTTTAGTGCAATTTTTATAGTAAATATTGTGCTTGTAATTACTTATCAGATTGTAAAATGACTTTAGACTGGAAGTAAAGGTACATAGCTTGATATCTGACCTTTTGATAGGGATATTTATATACATTCTAATATTGCAGAAAGGTCTCCAATGTTTTTTGAGTCAGTAGTAACAAATGCTTTCAATTTTGCACCATATTAATAAAGAAAACATATAAAATGCATATATGTGCTATAGTATGAATAATAGGGAAATTACAAACATAAAATAGAAAAGTAAGGTGATAGTAAATCAAAATATTTAGAGAATGTTGCTTATTTCTTAATTGTATATAAATATTATCTGAAATTTACTAAAAATATTATTTTAATTTTTTGAATATGCTTATTTACATTTTAAAATCTTGTTTCATTCCTTTGAAATATACCAGTCCAAATGTTTTCAGTTTGGTTAATTTAATTTTATTTTTTTACTCAAAATATTTTAACATTTACTTGTACATATTTGTGGGTTACAGTGTATTGTTTCAATACGTGCATACATTGCACAATGATTCACTTAGGATTGACACCATTGTTTTGCAGCCATTAGTCCACCTCATCTCTTCCTATCCCACATCTCCTCCTACAATGGTCATTTTCCTACCATCCCTTTCTACGAAAATCATTTTTTTTTTAGAATCTACGTATGAGTGATGTCATATGGTATTTGTATTTCTGTGCCTGACTTACTTCACTTAACATGATAGTTTCCAGTTCCACCCATGTTGCTGAAAGTGATAGGTTATTATTTTTTTAATATGGCTGAATAATATTCCATTGTGTACATATATCATGGTTTTTTTTATCCATTTATCTCTTGATAGACATTTAGGTTGATTCCATCTCTTGATTATTGTGAATAGTGCTTCGATAAAAATGGGAAAGCAGGTGTCTTTTGATATACTGATTTCATTTCCCTTGGTTATATACCCAGTAGTAGGATAGCTGGGTCATAAGGTATACCTACTTTTAGTTCTCTGAGGAAGCTCGCTACTGTTTTTGACAATGGCTGTGCCAATTTACATGCCTACATTTCAACAGTGTAGGAGAGTTCCTTTTTCTCTGTATCCTGATCAATATGTGTTATTTTTTGTGGTTGATAATAGCCATTCGATCATTCATTGATAATAGCCATCATTGAGTAAAATGATATCTCACTGTGGTTTTAATTTGCGTTTCACTGATGATTAGTCATACTGAGCATATTTTTTCATTTGCCTGTTGGCCATGTATATGTCTTCTCTTGAGAAATGTATGTTTAAGTCCTTTGCCCATTTTTAGGTGTGTTATTTGTGTTTATTTTTGCTGTTGAGTTTTTTGAGTTACTTATATATTCTGGATATTAGAGCCTTGTCTGATGTGTAGCTTGCAGACACTTTCTCTTCACTTTTTTAAATTGTTCATATTTATTGCTAATATTTTTAGATTTACTTATTTTTTTATTTTAGTTCTCGAAATACATTGTAGTCGATTTTCATGCCTGCCCCTTTACCCATTCCTCTCTGCCCCTCTGTCCCCCCACGCCGACATCATATCTGTTCACTTGACTTAAATAGTTCAAGGAATTTTTTGTGGTTATTCTGTCTTCTTCCACTGACCCATCATTTATTTGTTTGTGTGTTTATTTATTTATTTACTTATTTTTAGCTCCCACAAATAAGTGAGAATGTGGTATTTCTCTTTCTGTGCCTGACTTGTTTCACTTAATATAATTTTCTCTAAGTCCATCCATGTTGTTGCGAATGGTAGTATTTTCTTCTTTTTTCTAGCAGAGTAGTATTCCATTGTGTAGATGTACCACACTTTGCTTATCCACTCATCAGATGATGGACATTTGGGCTGGTTCCAGCTCTTGGCTATTGTACATAGAGCTGCAATAAACACTGGAGTACAGGTAAACCTTTGACATGATGATTTCTATTCCTCTGTGTATATTCCTAGCAGTGGAATTGCTGGGTCATATGGTAGATCTATCTGTAATTGTCTGAGGAACCTCCATATCATTTTCCATAAAGGCTGCCCCATTTTGAAGCCCCACCAACAGTGAATAAGAGTTCCTTTTTCTCTGCAACCTCTCCAGCACTTATTGTTGCTTTGCCCCTCACGGATTTGTCACCTCTTTTCCCCTGGATGACAGAGCCACAAAGGATTACTCAAAGCCCATCTCTTCTGAGCAGTGAGAAGCCCCGAAGTGGTTAATCTCCTGGAACGCTAAAGAGAGAGTCATTCCTACCATTTGGGAAATTAACCAGGAATTGGGGTTCTCTTCCTGCATTTATTTTCCAGCCCAGGAAGTTACAAGAAGAGACATAGGTGGGCTTAAAGTTCTAACAAGTTTAACAATAGAAGCTGGTAACATTCAATAAAAACAAGTCAGATGACATTACATTAGGCAATTAAGTGATCCACCAACAAAAGCTTGATCTTAGCAAACATTTCTTCTTACAGCAATTTCCTAGTATATTTACATATAAATCAGTAATCTATCTGTCTTTGAGCCAGCAACCTAGCTGTGTTACAATGCTTCATCTTACAACAGTGACTGGGGGAAAATTCCTGTTTTTTTTAAGGTCAATATTTGAAACTGCAGGGCTTTGGAAAAACCAGTCCCTGTGAAGTACATTTGCTTTATGCATACTCTACATATCATTCTCAGTCTTTTGGATATTAGCCATCATAATTGGAGATGGTATCTCATTGTGGTTTTGATTTGCATTTCCCGGATGCTGAGTGATGTCAAGCATTTTCTCATGTGTCTATTGGCAATTCGTATATTTTCCTTTGAGAAATGCCTATTCAGCTCCTTTGCCCATTTTTTAAATGGGTTATTGTTTTCTGGATGTGAAGTTGTTTGAGTTCCTTGCATATTATGGATATTAATCCTTTGTCAGATGTATATTTTGCAAATATTTTCTTCCACTCTTCGTTTTTTTTTTTTTTACTCTGTTCATTGTTTCTTTTGCTGTGCAGAAGCTTTTTAGTTTGACATAATTCTATTTGTTTATTTTACCTTTAGTTGCCTTTACTTTTTGGGTCCTATTTATGAATTCTGTACCCACTCCTACTTCCTGGAATGTTTCCCCTATGTTTTCTTTAAGGAGTTGTATTGCTTCAGGATTTATATTTAATTCTTTAATCCATTTTGAGTTGATTTTGGTATATGGTGAGAGGTACAGGTATAGTTTCATTCTCCTACATATGAGTATCCAGTTTTCCCATCACCACTTGTTGAAAAGGCGGTCTCTTCCCCAGTATGTAGATTTGCTGCATTTGTCAAAAATCAGATGGCTGTAGGCATATGGATTGATTTCTGGGTTCTCTATTCTATTCCATTGATCCATGTGTCTATTTTTTATGCCAGTACCATGCTGTTTTGGTTATTATAGCTTTGTAGTATAGTTTAAAGTCAGGCAGTGTTATGCCTCCAGCTTTATTTGTTTTTGCTCAGTATTGCTTTGGTTATGCATGGTCTTTTGTTGTTCCATATAAATGTCTAGATAGCTTTTTCCATCTCAGAGAAAAATGTCATTGGAATTTTGATGGGGGTTGCATTGAATTTGTATATCACTTTGGGTAGTATGGACATTTTCACAATGTTGATTCTTCCAGTCCAAGAACATAGGATATCTTTCCATCTTCTTGTGTCTTCTTTAATTTCTCTCAACAGTGGTTTGTAGTTCCTATTATAGAGATTTTTCACAACCTTGGTTAACTCTATTCCTAAGTATTTTACTTTTTTTGGTGGCTATTGTAAATGGAATTGCTTTCTTGATTTCGCTTTCTGCATGTTCACTATTGGAGAATAGAAAAGCTACTGATTTTTGTGTGTTGATTTTGTATCCTGCAACTTTGCTGAAATCATTTATCAACTCCAAGAGTTTTTTTGTAGTGCCTTTAGGCTGTTCGATATATAGGATCATGTTATCTGCAAACAGGGACAGTTTGACTTCATCTTTTCCAATCTGGATGCCCTTTATTTCCTTCTCTTTTCTGATTGCTCTGATTAGTACTTCCAGCACTGTGTTGAATAGGAGTGATGAGAGTGGGCATCCTGGTCTACTTCCTGTTCTTAAGTGAAAAGTTTCAGCTTTTCCCCACTCAGGATGATATTGGCAGTGGTTTTATAATATAAGGCTTTAATTATGTTGAGATACTTTCTATCTATACCTAACTTGTAGAGAGTCTTAATCATAGATGGGTGTTGAATTTTGTCAAATGCTTTTTCAGCATCTATAGAGATGATCATATGGTCCTTGTGTTTGATTTTATTGATATGGTGTATCACATTTATTGATTTGCATATGTTGAACAAACCTTGCATCCTCGGATGAATCCCACTTGATCGTGATGTATAATTTTGCATATATGTTGCTGTACTCTGTTAGCTTATATTTTATTGAGGATTTTTGCTTCTATGTTGATCAAGGATATTGGCCCGTATTTTTCTTTTTTTTGTTGTATCTTTATCTGGTTTTGGTGTCAGGGTGATGTTTGTTTCATAGAATGAATTTAGGAGAATTGCCTCTGTTTCAATCTTTTGGAATAGTTTGTAGAGAATTGGTGTCAATTCCTCTTTGAATGTTTGGTAGAATTCTGCTGTGAACCCATCTGATCCTGGGCTTTTCTTTGTTGGGAGCCCTCTGATAATAGCTTCAATCTCTTTTATTGTTATTGGGTGTTCAGATTTTCTACATCATCTTGGCTCAGTTTTGGTAATTTGTACGCATCCAGAAATTCATCCATTTCCTCCAGATTTTCAAATTTGTTGCATATAGTTGTTTATAGTAGTCACTAATGATTTTTTGTATTTCTGAGATATTCGTTGTAATATCACCTTTTTCATTTCTAATTTATGTTATTTGGGTCTTCTCTCTTCTTTTTTTAGATAGCTGTTCTAATGGTTTGTCAGTTTTATTTATCTTTTCAAAAAACCAAGTTTTTTGATTCATTGATCTTTTGTATCACTTTTTGGGTTTCAATTTCATTAAATTCTGCTCTGATCTTAATGATTTCTTTCTGTCTGCTAACTTTGGGTTTGGATCGTTCTTGTTTTGCTAGTTCTTTAAAGTGAAGTATTAGGTTGTTCACTTGCCATCTTTCCATTCTTCTGAAGTAAGCATTTAATGCGATAAATTTCCCCCTTAGTACTGCTTTTGCAAAATCCCACAGGTTTTGGTGTGATGTATCATTGTTTTTGTTGGTTTCAATAAATTTTGTAATTTCCTGTTTGATTTCTTCTTGGATCCACATGTCATTAAGCAGAATGCTGTTTAATTTCCATGTGTTTGTATAGTTTCAAGAATTTTGTTTGTTACTGATTTCTAATTTTAATCCATTGTGGTCTGAAAAAATACATGGGATAATTCCATTTTTAAAAATTTGTTGAGACTAGATTGGTGACCTAATATGTGATCTATCCTGGAGAATGATCCGTGTGCTGATGAGAAGAATGAATATTCTGAGGTTTTTGGATGGAATGTTCTGTAGATATGAGCCAAGTCAACTGATCTAGAGTGTTGTTTAGATCTTGTGTTTGTCTGCTAATTCTTTGCCTAGATGATCTGTCTAATATTGATAGTTGGGTGTTCAGGTCCCCTGCTATTATGGTATTAGTGTCTATTTCCTTCTTTAGGTCTAGTAGAGTTTGCTTTATAAGTCTGGCTGTTCTAACATTGGATGCATATATCTTTATGATTGTTATGTCTTCTTGATGGATCAATCCTTTTATCATTATGTAGTGGCCCTCTTTATCTCTTTTTATGGTTTTTAGTTTAAAGTGTATTTTATCAGATATAAGAATAACTGCTCTGGTTCATTTTTCATTTCTATTTGCATGGTATATCTTTTTCCATCCTTTCACTCTTGGTCTATGGGTATCTTTATAGGTGAGGTGAGTCTCTCGAAGGCAGCATATAGTTGGGTCCTCCTTTTTAATCCAGTCAGCCAGTCTGTATCTTTTGATTGCGGAATTTAATCCTTTTACATTAAAAGTTGTTATTGAAAAGTATTGGTTTACTCCTAGCATTTTACTGATTTTTGTTTGGATGACTTAAGTGTCTTCTGTTCCTTTCTTTCTGATTTTCTGTTTGTCTTCTGTATTTGTTGGTTCCTTGGGGTGTAGATAAACTTTTTTTTTCTCTTCATTGTTAGCATTTTTATTTTACCTGTGGATTTTGGTTTTTCTTGAGTTTTATGGCAGTGGTAGTTATTTTTTTTTCAGGTACCAAACCCCATACTCCCTTGAGAATTTCTTGTAAGGGTAGTTGTTTGGTAGTGAACTCCCACAGTTTTTGTTTGTCTGAGAAATATACTGTTTTCCCTTCATTTTGGAAGGATAGCCTTGCAGGGTAAAGTACTGTTTGCTGGCAATCTCTGTCTTTTAGTATTTTGAATATATCATCCCATTCCTTTCTGTCAATTAGGGTTTTGATGAAAAGTCTGATGTTAGTCTGATTGGGGCTTCCGTACTGGTTACTTGATGCTTCTCTCTTGCAGCTTTTCAGATTCTCTCTTTGTCTTTGAGTTTTGCCAATTTGATTATGACATGTCTTGGAGAAGACCTTTTTGGGTTGAATACATTTGGGGATCTTTGAACTTCCTGAATCCGAAGATCTGTGTCTTTTCCTATACTTGGGAATTTTTCTGCTACTGTTTTGTTGAATATGTTTTCAATGCAATCTCCTTTCTCCTCCCCTTCTGGAATACCTATGACTCGGATATTTGAGTGCTTAAGGTTGTCTGATATCTCTCTTAGGTTTTCTTCAGTGTTTTTAGTTCCTTTTTTTTTTTTTTGTCTGCCTGTGTTATTTCAAACAGCCCATCTTCAAGGTCAGAAGTTCTCTCTTTTGCTTCTTCAAGCCTGCTTGTTACACTCTTTGTTGTGTTTTTTATTTCATTGAATGAATTCTTTAGCTCGGCAAGCTCTGCTACATTCTTTTTCAGGGCATTGATTTCCTTGTACATTTCTTCTTTCAGCTTTTGTATACTTTTCCTCATTTCATGGTGTTGTCTGGCTGTTTTCTTGTATCTCATTTAGTTTCCTTAGAATTATCTCTTAAAATTCCTTGTCAGACATTTGAAGATCTTCTTGTTCTATAGGATCTACAGCTTGAGAGTTATTAACTGTTAGTGCTGTACTTTCTTGACTTTTCATATTTCTGGTATCTTTCCTTTGGTGTTTAGTTATTGTGGCAAGGGACTTTTCTGGTCCACTGGTTTGGCACTATTGTCTGGCTAGGATACAGCCAGAACTGCCAATTTGGCATGGCTCCCTCAGTGCCTGTGGGTGGAAGGTTCGGGCCTCTCTGGTCTGCGCCTACTCGTCCAGGCTTTGGTGGAGAGGTCTACCTGCTTGATCTACCTGCTCAGTCACATTGGTGCCTTGGGGCACATGGCCACCACAGGTCTTGGGCCTCTCTGGCGGGTGGGTGCTTCTCTGGTCAGTGCTCACTCACCCAGGCTGGTGATGGGGTCTGGTGGCAGTGAAGCCTACCTGCTCTGCTTTTTAATATATTTTGAAGTCAGATAGCATGATGGCTTCAACTTTGTTCTTTTTGTTCAAGATTGCTTTAGCTATACGGGGTGTTTTGTAGTTCCATATAAATTTTAAGATTCTTTCTATTTATGTGAAGAATATCAGTGATGTTTTGATAGAAATTGCTTTGAATGTGTAGATTGCTTTGGGTAATATGGACATTTTAATGATGTTAATTCTTCCAATCCATAAACATGGGATATCCTTCCATTTTTTGTGTGTCCTCTTCAATTTCTTTTCACCAATGTTTTATAGTTTTCATTGCAGAAGACTTTCACCTCCTTGGTTAAATTTACTCCTAGGTATTTCATTTTTTTGGTAGCTGTTTGAATGGGATTACTTTCTTGATTTCTTCTGCTATTGTGTTGTTGATATATTGGAAGGCTATTGATTTTTGAGTGTTAATTTTGTATTCTGCCACTATTCTGTATTCATTTATTAGTTCTAGTTTTTTATTTGTTCCTTTGGTGGAGTCTTTAGGTTTTTTTTTCTATATATGATAATGTCATCTGCAATTAGGGATAGTTCTACTTCCTCCTTTCTGATTTGAATGCACTTTATTGCTTTCTCTTGCCTTATTGCACAGGCTATAATTTTCAGTAGTATGTAGAATAAGAGTGGGAAAAGTGGGCATCCTTGTCTTGTTCCAGATCTTAGAGGAAAAGCCTCCAATATTTGACCTTTCAGGCTGATGTTAGCTGTGGGCTTGTCATATGTGTCCTTTATTGTGCTGAGGTACATTCCTTCTATACCTAATCTCTTGAATGTATTTATCATGAAGTAATGTTGGATTTTATCAAATGCTTTTCCTGCATCTATGGAAATGATTAAATGTTTTTTTCCCTTCATTCTATGGATGTGATGTATTGAATTTATAGATTTGTATATGTTGAAATATCCTTGCATCACTGGGATGAATCCAACTTGATATAGGTGTATGATCTTTTTAAAGTGTTGCTGTATTCTGTTTGCTAATATTTTGTTAAGGATCTTTGTGTTGGTGTTTATTAGGGATATTGGTCTATAGTTTTTGTTGTTGTTGTGTCTTTTTCCAGTTTTGGTATGACAGTAATCTGGCTTCAAATAATGAGTTTAGAAGTATTCCTTCCTCTTCAGTTTTTTGGAAGAGTTTGAGAAGAATTGGCATTAGTTTCTTAAATGTTTGGAAGAATTTGGCAGTGAAGCCATCTGGTCCTGGGTTGTCTTTGTTGGAAGACTTTCTATTACTGCTTCAATTTCATAACTCATTATTGGTTTGTTTGTGTTTCCTAGTTCTTCATGATTAAACTTTGGTAAATTGTATGTGTCCAGGAATTTATCCATTTCTTCTAGGTTTTCCAGTTTGTTCATGTGTAGTTGTTCATAGTACTCTCTTATGATCCTTTGTATTTCTGTGATATCAGTTGCAATGTCTCCTTTTTCATTTTTGATTTTATTTGAATCTTCTCTCTTTTTTTCTTCATTAGTCTAGCTAAAAGTTTATTGATTTTGTGTCTCTTTTCAAGAAACCAGCTCTTTGCTTTATCAGTATTTTGTATTGTTTTTTAAATCTCTAATTTCTTTACTTTTTCTCTGATCTTTGTTGTTTTGCTCCTACTGATTTTTCATTTGGTTTGTTCTTGTTTTTTCTAGTTCCTCAAGGTATAATGTTAGGATGTTTATTTGAAGTTGTTCTTCTTTTTTGATGTATGAATTTATCACTATAAACTTCCCCTTAGAACTACTTTTGCTGTGTCCAACATAGCAGAACTATACTATAGGTTCTGGTATGTTGTATTTTGATTTTTATTCATCTCCAGAAGATTTTAAATTTCTTTTTTATTTCTTCTTTGGACCATTCATTGTTTAAGAGCATGTCATTTAATTTCCATGTATTTGTACAGTTTCTAGTGTCCCTTTTTTTGTTGATATCTAGTTTTATTCCATTGTGGTCAGACAAAGTAGTTGATATGATTTCAGTCTTTTTAAATTTGTTGAGACTTGTTTTGTGTTCTAATATATAGTCTATTCTAGAAAATGTTCCATGTGCTGCTGAGCAAAATGTGTATTCTGCAGCTGTTGGATGAAATATTCTATACCTGTTTGTTAGATCCAGTTTGCCTAGAGTAGAGATTGATTCTGATGTTTCCTGGTTAATTTTCTGTCTGGTTGATCTGTCCTTTACTGAAAGTGGGTATTAAAGACCTTAACTATTATAGTGTTGAAATCTCTCTCTCCTGTTAGGTCTAATTGCTTTATATAACTGGGTACTCTAGAGTTGAGTGTGTATATATTTAGAATTGCTACATCCTCTTGTTAAATTGATCCCTTTATCATTATATAGTGACCTTTCTTATCTTTTTTTTACTTTCCTTGGCTCGAAATCTATTTTATCTGATATATTTATAGCTACTCCTGCTCTCTCGATTTACATTTGTATGAAATATCTTTCTTCATCCCTTCACTTTCGGTCAGTATGTGTTTTTATAGGTTAAGTGAGTTACTTTAAAGCAGCATATTGTTGGTTCTTGATTTATAATCCATTCAGTCACTCTGTGTCTTTTAATTGGGACATTTAATTGTTTACATTTAGTGTTATTATTGATATATAGCAAATTGTTACTGCCATTTTGTTATTTTTTCTCTGGTTATTTTGTAAGCCCTTTTTTGCAGTCTTATTGTCTTCCTTATGTTTGGGGGTTTTCTCTGGCAACATGTTTCGATTTCTCACTATTTATATTAGTATGTCTCATAAGTTTTTGTGTTATGGTTACCATCAGACTTACAAAAACATATTATACTAATAAGAAATAATTTTAGGCTAATAACAACTTAACTTTGATATCTTAGAATAAAGAAAGAAACAAAGACAACTTTACACTTTGGAGTCATTCCCCCTTACTTTTTGATATTTTATTGTTCCAAGTTGCATCTTTTAATATTGACTGCCTCTTATATGGTTGTTTTATATGTTACAGCCCTGTTAGGTTTGTTCCTTAGTCTTCATATTAAAGATACAAATGGTTTATTCACCACCCTTACAACATTGGAGTATTCTGAGTTATCTGAATGCTTACCTTACTAATGAATTATATAACTTTAAATGTTTTCTTGCTAGTCTTTAGTGTTGTCTTCTTTCAGCTTGAATTACTCTCTTTTGCATTTCTTGTAAGATAGGTCTAGTGTTGAAAAATTCCCATAATTTTGTTTGTCTGGGAAAGACTTTATTTCACCTTCACACTTGAAGTTTAGTTTTGCTGGATACAGAATTCTTGGCTGACAATCTCTTTCCTTCAGCACTTTGAATATATCATCTCATTCTTTTCTTACCTGTAGGGTTTCTGCTGAGAAATCCATTGAGAGATGTATTGGAGCTCTGTTGAATATTAAAGGTTTCTTTCCTCTTGCTGCTTTCGCTATTCTGTCCTTGTCTTTTGTTTTAATAATTTGACTATGATGTGTCTTAGAGTATTCCTCTTTTGATTGAATTTGATTGGTTGACCTCTAAGCTTCTTATACCTGGATGCTGTCATCTTTCTCTATACTTGAGAAATTTTCAGTCATTATTTCTTTGAATATGCTTTATAGATCTCTTTCTTTTTCTGCTCCTTTGGGTATGCTAATTATACAAAAGTTATTTCATTTGAGGGAGTCCCATATTTTCTGTATTTCTGTTTCATTTTTTCTTATTATTTTTACTTTTCACTCCTCTGATTGGATGGCTTCAAATATTCTATTTTCAAACTCACTAATTCTTCCCTGTGTTTGATTGTCTGCTGTTGGAGTTTTCTATTGAGTTTTCAATTCTGATTATCTTTATTTCTAGAATTTCTATTTGGGTTTTTAAAAGTGATTCTATTCCTTTGCCAAGTATCTCATTCTGCTCCTGAATTCTTTTTCAGTTATTATTTAATTTTCTACATGTATTTTCGTATGACTCCCTAAACATCCTTCAGAGAGTTATTCTGAATTCTCTGTCAGACATTTCATAGATTTGCTGTTCCTCTGGATCCACTGCTGGTGCTTTGCTGGTTTCCTTTGGTGGGGACATATTTCTCTGTTCTTTTTCAATAATTTTGTCTTTACCTCGATGCCTGGATATTTGAAGACACTTCTACCTCTTGTATGTTTTATAGGTGTTCTATCAGACCTTTACTTGTTAATATAAAAGCTTTTTCTCTGGTCTGTGTTTTTTTCTATTCTGTGGTATATTAATAGCTACCATAACTAGTTCCATTCTGCATTGAAACCAATGTGCTGTCTTGTTGTTAATTCCTGAATTGGGGGAACTTCCTGTGGGAACCAGAACTTGAGCTCTGTGCTTGAGCTAAATTGTTGTCTTGCTGATAATTCTCTGGGGTAGTCTTTTTGTGTGAATTAGATTTTAATTGTTGGCACTTTAATCACTACTGGGTCCAGGCTAGTGGAAATTCTGGTGCAGGACTGAGTATTCCTGTGCCAGGAATACTGGCATACTACACCCCTGTACTTCCATCACCCTGACTAATTTCCACTGAGACCAGCTGCCTATGCTGTTCCCCAATGTTCTCCTGGAAGTCAAGCCTTTCCCCTGCACTCTAACTGTTTTTTGTGGGGCAGGCCATATAGGTGTCTGTCATGATGACTCACCAGTCTCTGGACAGTCCCTTTCTTTGTCATCTGTGTCCCATTTCTCCTATGTGTGCTAGGGGTAACCCTGTTAGTGTCTTTCTGGCCTTTGGGCTGGTATGGTATGCTCTAAAGCCATCATCTCACCTGAAGTTTTCAAAAAAGTTCATGTGAAGGGTGCCACAAGGAACTTTGCTGGCTTCTGGAAGCTGATAATGTGTGCTGCAGCTACTTCCCAGCCCATATCAGGGTGGTTCAGAAGCATCTAGTGCTTAGAACAATGGGAGCCATCACTACTCTCTCTCACCCTGGCCTCTTGTTCCTTCATGAACTCCACAGGTCTCTTCTACTCTTCCTCCAGCTCCAGTGGTCCCAGGCTGGCAGTGTTAGATTTTTAATAGTTGTAAGTTGATTGCTTGTGAGAGGGAGTGATGCTGGAAATTGTTTATTCCACCATACTGATGATGTTACTCTCCTCAAGTTTGGCTTATATCAATACATGTTTTTAAGAACTGTCAGAATTAGAAAAGGGAAAATGTCCGCAAAAAACAAAAGCACTTTATTTTTGTTGCTTTTGAATGTGTATGCATTTGAGCACTTAATTATCCTGAGAAAGACTTGAAAATATTTAGAAATGTAGAGATGGAGGTTGAAGGGAAAGGGGGAAAAAATAGAGGAAGTTGATGGAACAAAGTCCTGGAGAATGTACGAAGAAAGAGGATTCAGATGGGTTAGCCATGGATATGAGGAGCACTTCTTTATCTGAAACAGAATGAAGGAGATTTTGCTGGACAGGTAGAAGTAGATATTCTGTGAGTACTTTGTTTTAGGCAAAGTTTCTTATTTCACATGACAGCAATACAAATGCTGGATTCAATGAGATTTAAGCAGAAAAAGAATCCTCCAAGTCTATAATTTGTCTTATTTTTCACAACAGAAACTTAGTTTATAAAGTCTTAATAGACCAGGTGTTTAGGGTTTATTGGACTATAATTTTTATTGCTTCTCAGCTCTTGTTTGCTTAATTAATTTATATTCTAATCAACTATCTCTTAACAATGCTGGTGTCTGAATGGAACTTGGAATTTTACATTGGAAGATGAAGATTTCACTTTTCCATTTTTTTGACTGTATGTTACACTCCAATTTGTTGCATTTGTCACAAGTTAGGTTCTTTGACAGCAGGTGCTGAAAGATTTTTATTAGAAACCAACACCTGTGAAAGGAAGGAGAAGAAGCAGGGTTGTGCAGAGAAAGAAGATCAAGAACTCTGCAGGCTCAACCAACCTCAGCCAAGTTGGTGGGGAGCTCTAAAGCAAGAATCCTCATCCCAGCATCCTGTTTTGGCTCATATGACCAGTCCTTTTTACTCCCGCCTCATTCAGACACTCCATGTAGGCTACCCTAGGAAGGGCAAAACTTCTGCCAAGGCTGTAGCTGACGTAGAATCTGAAGAAGCTAACTGTTGAACTCTGTGATTCTTTCTTTAGGGCATAGAGAGAGCATAACAATGGATCACAAACTGTTCGCCTGTAAGGGTGTTTTATATATATTGAATATGCCTAGCCTAGCCAAGCTCTATAAATTGGATTCCGTAGCTAAATATTAAAGCCATTTTATTTTCCTATAGCTTGCACATAGTATTCTCCTCTCCACATCAGTTCTTACCCTTCAGTGTCAAAAACAAAATGTGCAATGTTACTATCAAAATCACACCAGGAAATTTGATTCTCAAAGTTCGAGAAAAGAAAATACTCTCATAACCCAGAGGTCATTTTGGACTCAGTAATTAAGTAAGCAGTGTCAGTAATATGAACAAATCTGGACAGAAGGTATAACACCAGAATACCACCTATACCTACAGAATCAGATACTCTTAGAGGGAACTTAGGGCATGTGTTTGTTGAACAAAGTTCATTAGTTTGTTTGGGATGACTAAGAAATCCCTATCCCTTGTACCATTTCATAGTAAGCCCAGGAGAAGAAATAAGTTCTGACGATACAACAAGGCATGGAGATTGGAATAGTAGATGAAATAGAACAGACACATAAAAGAGGGTGTATAGCATGAATGAAGAAAGAATACACTATTAAAAATAAACGAACTATGTATAAAGTCACCCTATCTGTGCCAGGCCAGAGTAACTTGATCAAGGAAATGTCAGAAACAAGACTTGGATGCAAAGGTGGGCAAAGATCTTGATGTAAGGAATTGTGTTTATTTTCACCTTGGTCATCTCTATAACTGCACATATCAGGCGATCAATAATTACTTCCTGAAATGAGTGCTTTGAAAGTAGTACGAACTAAATTCATGTAGAAGTGGAAAAAGCACTGATTGCACTTGCTGATGAGTGTTCCAGGTACACGGCAGAGCCCATCTGCTGTAACAGATGCTAGGGGGTTGATTGGACAACAAACGTGTGGGAGGCAAAAAGCATCTCTTTCCAAGAAGACCAGGAAAGAGGCCAGGTAACTGTGCCAGGGCTACTCCTAATCTCTGTCAACAACCTCACAGTCATATTGAGTTGCCTAATTTAACAAAAGAGCTTCTGCAAAAGTGTGAAGAGATGGTCGAACTATGTTTTAAAATAAACAACCTTTGAATGTTTCTGATAAAAGTGAATTCATATGATGTCTTTTATACAGACCTTTGCTATTTATGTTTGCTGTGCCTCCTTTAAACACACTAGAACAGCAATATTTTTTGTAATAGTTTAATTACACAATATTTCTGAACTGACCCTCAATTTTCAATTAATTAAATGTGAGTAATCTAGGCATTTCCTGATTCAATTGTTTTATTTAGCTTTGATTATACAGGCAGAAGGAACTTGAGAATACCAGTTTAATGAATTAAATTTCTATTTCAGATTTCTAGTTTCTTACTTATTTATAGCAAGAGTTTTGAAACACAATTATGTAGTCATTGCCTGAAATTTGTTTTTTATTTTTCCTGTGTCATCATAGACTTTATGTCACTATTGCATTCTATAACCAAAGTTAGATATTTTGCTTTAACAGGAAACACATGTTAATCCTCCAATCCTAAACATCTTTCTATATACATGTTTTCTTCTCTATTCCTTCCTTTGCCCTTTTTTCCTCAGATTCTGTTTCTCTCTCTCTCTCTCTCTCTCTCTCTCTCTTTCTCTCTCTCACACACACACACATACACACACATGCATAGACAATAGATTACAAACATGCAAAGTCATTTTGCTACTATATAGTAGATGGAGTACTAGTTGTTTTAATTCTGGGGGATAGCTTATTAATATTACTGAGAGCATAAATCTCCAAGTATCATGTTAGCTAGAGTCTTTGCTTGAATTCTACTAAGTCCTGACAGTAACTCCAGGGGCAAACACTTGGTTTATTTTCACAGCTTGGAAAAATGAAGCCCAGAGTGCTTTAGTGATGGGCCCCAATCTACATAGCTGCAAGTCTGCCAGGCTCCAAAGCTCATGCTCAATCAGGTGCCTCTGCTGGTTTCTTGATTATGAAACAGTGAGTATTTTTGAGGAAGGCAGGGAATAGGGGCAATATTTCTGCCTTGTGACCTGGTGATGTGTACTTGTCCCTCTCCATTGTAGAGCCTGCCCAGTTCTACCCAACAGCACATCAAAAAATGGCCAGGGATAAAGCCAGCACTAAAGTTTTCAGGTAGTGACACCTAGTCAATACAGCATAGAATTTTGAGGAGAATTCTTAGTAAGATGAGATGGGATAGAGGAAAAGCATTGAATGTGAGTGAAAAAACATAAAAAAATTACAGCACATTTTGTAAGAGGATAAAATGCTAGAAAATGCTGGCTTTATGTTATTATCATTGTAACAGTCTAAAAACTGTATATCATGAATATAAGAACAAGGGACTCTGGGCTCAGGCAAGAATATTGACTTAGCTTGATTCCTTATTTTTAAAAAAGCACTTCTTTAAATCAAACAGAAAATTGTATTTTTCAGATATAAATGCTACCTGCCAAAAGATATTCATTTACTACACTTTTTCAGTATTTTAAACTTAACCAATTGAATTCCACTTTGGAAAACTTGCACTACAATTGCTTCAGTGAGGGAAATACATTTTAATTGTAAAGCCTTATTTTAGAATAAGGTTGAAGGAAGAAGAGAAACATATGTGTCAGATAGATGTAGGTTTGAACGCCAACTATGCTACTCAATAATCACTTGACCTTGGATAACGATCTAAGCTTATGTGAGTCAGTTTCCTTATCTCTAAATTAGGGAAAATAGTTATAGATTTACTGAAGATTGGGGCAAATTAATTGAGATAATATGCCAAAGAACTCAGCACTGTATAAGCCACTGGTACCATTTATTAGTATATACTAAAAGTGATAGATAGCATTTTAAACTTCAAATTATAGAGTTTAGGTTTAAGCTTATTCTATAACTAAGATAACTGTAGAAATTCTGTGACGTCCCTAAAATAAACCCTTACTTCTCAAAGCCAGAGGCCTGTTCTTAATTAAAATTAGATACAAACTTTAACTGAGTGGGTTGCAAAATTATAACAGAATTGGAGCCCCCTCAATTCTCTCATGTAAAGGTTAGGACATTGCTTGGCAGAGATCTAATTCTAATTCTAAATCACATTCCCAGATTTCTGCCAAAATAAATACAAAATTCTCTTGCGCTTGTTTTTTTTTTTTTTTTTTTTTTTTCCTTTTTGAGGCCGGCCCCCCCCCCCCCCGCCCAGGGGTGCCCCGGGCCTCCCCATAAAGGATCCCA